>NW_005370558.1:2069517-2083885 GCF_000412655.1 Myotis brandtii | reverse complement strand
GATATTTATTTTATATATTTAAATGGCATTTAACAAAGAAAAATCAACCAAAAAATTGAGTTCGCGTGTCACCTCTGACACGCGTGTCATAGGTTCGCCATCACTGGCCTAGACAGAGCTTCATTCACTGGCAAAGCTCTACCCTCACAGCCTCATCTCTAGAAACAACCCTTGTTGTCCCAAGATGACAATGCTATTACCTGCTTTATGACTGCACTAGATCAATTAAAGGCTTGACTGATGTGACACAGACCCAAATTAGCAGTGGTTCCAACAAAGTCACATGTTATTTACTTTTCCAAAGCTGGCACGGTGCCTCCACAACCATCAGAGATCCAGATACTACCTTGTTGCTCTTCCGTCCTTAACATAGTTTTCAACTGTGGCCAGTATGGCTGCTTCAGCTCCCACAATCACATCAGCATTCCAGTTAGCAGGGAGTGAAAAAAATGGAGAGGGCACGCCTTCTCTTATACTGTGCTTGACTTGAAAGCAGTACACACCTCTTGGTTTCAGTTCAAAATGTTTTTTTAGTTGGCTTTGTACTATTATATTTTTAGATCCATAGATTAGATAGAAAGTGTTTAATTTTCAAATATTCAGGAATTATCATTTTGTTTTGACTTTTAATTTAGCTCTTCTATTTTCTTATATGTTCTGCATTGTTCCTCCGCCCTTTTAAATGTGCTGAGCATTGTTTCATGGTTCAGCATGCAGTCTATCTTGGTGAATGCTCCATGAGCTCTTGAGAAGAATCGAAATTCTGCTGTTATGGGTAAAGTGTTCTATAAATGGCAGCTAGGTCCACTTGAATGCTGCTGTTCAATTCTTCTATAGCTTTAGTTGCATTCTATTTTTCTGTCAATTATAAGAGGAAAGTTGACGTCTCCAAATATAATTGTGGATTTGTCTAATTCTTCTTTCAGTTCTGTCCATTTTTGAGTCATATATTTTAAATCTCTATTAAGTGGGTACAATTTAGGATTGTTGTGTCTTCCTTTTCTAAATATATTTTTATGGGTTTTAGGGAGGGAGAGAGAGATAGAAACATCAATGATGAAAGAGAATCATTGATCGGCTGCCTCCTGCATGCCCCACACTGGGGATCAAGTCCACAACCTGGGCATGTGCCCTGACTGGGAATGGAACCATGATCTCCTAGTTCATAAATCGATGCTCAACCACTGAGCCATGCTGGCCAGGCAGATTTCTTTTTTTTAATGGCCAAGTAGTATTCCATTGTGTAAATTTACCACGGATTTTTGTATCCACTCATCTACTGATGGGCACTTGGGCTGCTTCCAAATCTTGGCTATTGTAAATAATGCTGCAATGAATATAGTGCTGCATATATTCTTTTGAATCAGTGTTTTGGGTTTCTTCAGATATATTCCCAGAAGTGGAAATGCTAGGTCATAAGGCAGTTCCATTTTTAATTTATTTTTATGAAACTCCATACTGTTTTCCATAGTGGCTGCACCAATATGCATTCCCACCAGCAGTGTACTAGGGTTCCCTTTGCTCCACATCCTCACCAACACTTGTTGTTTGTTGACTTATTGATGATAGCCATTCTGACAGGTGTGAGGCGATATCTCATTGTGGTTTTAATTTGCATTCCTCTGATGACTAGTACATTGAACATCTTGTCATATGACTATTGGCCATCTATATGTCCTCTTTGGAGAAGAGTCTATTCAGGTCCTTTGCCTGCCTACAGCCTATTTTAACCATGTCTATGTGTAATGATATTCTGTTGGTTCAATTACTACAAATCACTAATACCACTATTAAGTCCCACCTAGAACTCAACATCACATTAGGCAAGATGAAGAATCCTTGAGTGTGAGAATGAAAGAAAACTTCAGAGATCACTTAATCCTTTGTGGTTAAAAAATCTGAGGTCCAGAGAGAAAGGGACTTACCCATGGTCCTTCCTTCAATCTCTTTGCTGGCAAGGATGCAGATCTCTATCTGCAATCACTACAGATTCTGTTTGGACTCTGAAATTGAAGAAATAGAAGCTGAGCTTCCCTCAGGATTCCCCTGCTGTGTATGACTCATAGGGAAAAACCCTTGGGGACAGCCAGCAACCAATGCTACAGCTGTAAGAATGTAGTTTGCTAGTACCTCTCACCATCAAATAGAAACTGATCCCACCTAGACTGCTGACATACCTTTTGAACCAGCCTCTGTGCCTGGAAAGAAACCAGCAAGTTGAACGTGCTAGATTTAACTCCCTACTCCTGTGTGTGTCCTTGATCATATCGCTTAATCCCAATGAGTTTTCAATTTCTTATCTCTATCTTGGGGGTGATTATCCTTATATTATAGTGCTGAAAAGATCCAGTAAAATGGATAACACCTTTAGCACAATGAATGTTATTTTCATTCACTTATAGTCACGGACCATTGCTTCCAGTGAGAACTGCCTCTACCAAACTTGTTTTGGGTGATTCAACCACTTCAATTCCTTCCATGGCTCCTAGTCACTGACAGAAGAAAGTCAAAATGCCTTTGCAAGATTGTCAAGGTCTACTCTTTTTCAAAAAGGGAAAGCTTTGGCAAATCAAAGATGAAACTAAAACTTAAGTCAACTGACCCCTGTTCTAATAATTCTTAAACAAATAACCATTAGTAAATAGTTATTGAACAAATAACCATAGTAAAATGTATGTCCTACAAGCGAATTAATCTAGAGCACGGGGGTGGAAGGGGGGCCCATATGTTTTAATGATGCTTGTATCTTCTCAGCCATTCACTTCCAGGGATTGGGATACATTCCAAGAGATTCACTGCAGTCATTTCTAGGTGGCAGAGTTGTGGGTGGTTTCTAATAATTTTGTTACCAGTTTTTCATTTGTGTAATAAAAAGCAAAATGGTAATGATAGTAATATGTTGTGACTATAGCTGAAGATTAGGCAGGTGAATGAAGTGATGAAGGGGAAAGACTTAATGACAACATAATCCCAGTGGTCCTTGAGGTCATAAATATGTCACACACAAGCCTCACTACCAGTTTATTCTGTCTCCAGTCTCAAGGTCATTCTTCTGTTTGATACTCTATGGCTACATCTTGAAGCAGGACTTGCAATTGAAGGGTATTCCTCATTGCTAAAATAAGCACACAAAAGGAGACTAATAGCTACAATATTTTATGACATCATGCAAATCAACAAGAAACAGCTGCCCTATTGGGAATATTGTAATAGGATATAAGCAGTCCATTTACAGAAGAGGAAGCCTCAAAAGCTAACAAGCTTATGAAGAGATAGTAGAAATCATCAACAATTAGAGAAATGCATTGTATTTGATGGGAAAAAAAACACAAAAACATTTATCTAGATTCAAAATACGTATGAAATAATAATACACTTTGAGAAAACTAGTACAAGTAAACACAAGAGCGCCTCTTTGGCCTCCCCTCCTCCCACACTCCCTGTGCCTCTACACTTTCCATGCCAAAAGTACTGAACTGTGTAGTTCCACAAACTCAGCATGCAGTTTCACTCTTGTCTGTCTTTGTACATGCTGTTCCTTCCCCCGACCTTCTCGTCTAGTTCTGAGGGATGAGCAACTGAATCTTACTCACTATTGAATCATCAGAGTTTAGAGCTTGCTCTTTGGTGCTAAGTAGCTGCCTCATAATATTGTTGGCTTAAACTCAGTTTGGACATCTTCAAAAGACCTCCCCTGCACCACAAACCCCTCCATCCTTTACCAATCTTTTTGTGTAACAGCTACCGGTGGTTGAATACCTTCTAAATCCCAACACTATACTACTACCTGGAAGGCACACATTGAAGGTCAAGATCCTGGGAGCTTGTATGGGAAGAGGACTGGGGTTATAAAAGTTCCATATGTTGGCTTTTCTTTAATCCTCCCACCCATTTTCTGTAAGGTACCCCTTCTTCCAGATGCACCTGGTGTCCACTAGCCTAGAGCGCCTCTGATTCACTCTCGCAAGGGTAAACCTCCAGTACATGCCAGGGAGTAGGAAGAGATGTCACCTCATGTGGTTGGTTGGGGTGATCTAGTGGTCTTTTTGCTTTTACAGATTTTCAACCAGTCCTCCTCTTTCTGATCCACCTTCACCCTGTTCAGTTCTGGAATCCAGAACCTTTCTGGGGCTCTAGGATACAAATCTCTTTGCTCCCCTGTTTCTGCCAGCTAATGAAACAGGATTTTGGGGTCTGCTAGCACCAACTGTCCAACTGCTTTCCAGCTTTCAGTGTTGTCATCCCTTCTCTCCTTTTTGTCCTTGAGCATTTATGCCATACATGGTGCTAAAAGTTCAGTCACTGTCACTTTATTGGCATTGTAGGAGAGAACATGGATAAACGTGTGTTCAATCTATCATCTTCAACCAAAAGCTGCCCGTTTTCAAATAATTTAAATGGTTAAAAATGTTTTGTTTAGTTTGGGGCATAATGGGCCACTTGGTAAGATCCACCTCCCATTCTTGTTTTGATACAACGGATCTTCAGATATTAGAGAATACCTTCATTTCCCCCCTACACTATTATTTCTTTCTTTTTTAGGAGAGAAACAAGCCCTGATGCAGTATTCATTACATTCAGTAAACACAAAAACGGTTGGGGGAGATGGGTGACTCGAAGGGCTAATACTAAGATAGCTCAATTGATCAGTGGTTCCTGATGTGTGTTTCTGGACCAGCAGCACCTGGGACCTTTCTGAAATGCACTCTCACACCCCACCCTAGACCTACTGGGTCACAAGCTCTGGGGTTGGCACCCAGCCATCTGTGTTTTAACAAGGAGATTCTGATACACACTCAACTTTGAGAACAATGGGCCTAAGACCAACTATGGCCAAAGGTGCAAGGAAATAAAGAACAAGTCTGGCCTTCTCGCCAGCCTGGCCCCCACAGACTGCCAGCTCCTCACCCAGCCTGGCCTCAGATGCTAGCCTACAGGCTCCACCCTCAGCCTGGCCCTGGGAGGCCATGGATTGGTGGTGGTAGAACCAGACAGTTGTATTACTATATGCTTTTGTACAGCAGTTAAGAATCAAAGTCACATGTCTGATGCAAGGTACTATTTTTTGAATATTGAATGTGAAGATATTCATGTACCAATAAGTGGCTGATATAGTATATTCCTGTTAATGTCTAAAGGAAAAAGAACAGAGTGTGTAGAAGGCAATTTACTGAATCTGTTTCCAGAAGTATAAAAGTATGCAAATTTTTAAAATGTACTTGATGTAAATTATTTAAAATGCACACAATATTTTTTAAATTTCCTTTTTTTTGTTTGAAAGATGTAGTCCAGTGTAGTGATGGGAAACATAGACTCTGGAGCCCAGATCCCAATCCTGGCAAACTCACAGCAAGGTGACCTGTAGCTTGTTGCTTTAACTGCTCTATAGTTCAGTTTTTTCCTGGAGAATAATTAAACCTATCACTTGGCTATCATGATAATTAAATAAGTAGTGTGTTTAAGGTATTTAAAACACTGCCCAGCACATAGTGTTTAGAAGTATTGATGGTTATTATGTCAAGGTTAGCTAAGATTTAGAAATTTGTCTTCTATAAAAACACAAGTGTCATTGCCTTTTTTTTTTTAGTAATGAAATATGAGAGTGACTTTTCCTTCTTAATATATCTAGCTGAAAACTTCAATGACAAAGGATAAAAGGTGACTGTCAGCTGCTTTCTCCCTATACATCTTTATTTTTATTCTTCTTGTGTTTTTTGCTCATACTGTATTTTTTTGCAGAGAATATTAACAGTAGCACATTTTTCTCAAACAGAACAAACAAAAACAGCATTCCACAATGTTATAGTCACTCTATATGTAATAATCATCTGTCTACCTTCTTTCAGGCTAATTACATGTCTACACCTCTACTCATATAATTTATATATGCCAGGGTCCAGAATTTACATAATAATTGGAGAAAATTTTTCTCAACTATTAATACATGTGTGTCTCTTAAGTTTATTAATGACATTACTTGTGTGCCTATTTAGATCTCATTTGCCTGTGTTTGTTCATGGTATTTCTTAGCAAAATCAAATGTGTACTTGAAGTCTGCAAATGTATGTGAATTGCATTAGTTCTGCATTTTTAACAAGGTTTTATATAAAAAACCTGGTTTTCAATAAAGAGCAACATCCTTCATACCCACAGATAAGTTAGTCTTATCTGCTAACAAGTCACTGGACGCTGTGTTGTAGCCCTACTGTGTTACCTGTAAAGGAGAGATTATAAACCAGAGACCCACTCAGTGTCACTCAACCAGATCAGATGATTAATGTGGTTAATCGTCCTCCTAGAGAAAGAAAGCTAACTTCAAGTAGGGCTGTGTTGAAAATGACTTCTTTCTATTCATGCATTAGTCTCGTGGCTGTACTTGCTCTCTCTACATTCTGTACATGAGTATCTATTATGCTAAGAGAGCGAACCCAGAGCTACAGTATCCTCTCCGTTGGGCATCCTTGGTGCTACTCATCACTACAGGCTTGAAACAGCTTTGCACCAAGTGTATGGCTGGTAGCCTTCTGAAGAGCTCTGCTCTCGGGAGCTAATGTTTTAAGGTTTTTTCACCTCGAGGTAATTTGCAACAAATACTGTGACTCTCTCAACTGTGGTTTGATTTCATTCCAGCCTTAGAAAATACAGAGGGATACACCCCGAAGGAAAATTTTGACATTGATACTTGAATAACTGTGATTCAGAAACGTTTCTAAGAAGTTTCAGAGGAGAGTTGAAAAGTCATAACCTATTTTTTTTTACAGGGGATCACTTCTCACATCTGACCCAACTTGCTCAGAGTGCCACTAAGATCCAAAATGTTAAAATGAAAATAATGGTTTCAGTGTGAGGGCCTACTGTGTGCCCAGCAATGCACAAATCTTTTACATGTGTTTTGACAATTCACTGAAAGTTTACAACAAGCATGTCAAACTCGCGGCCCACGGGCTGCACGCCTCATTTATTTGGCCAGTGTTAGCCTTTGAGTTTGGTTTACAACACTCCTGAGTTTTATCCTCCTTTTAGATATGAACAAGCTAGAACTCAGAAAGGAGGAACAGTGTGACCAAAGCCACACAGCTAGTAAGTCAAGATTAAATCCGCATCTGTCTGCCTGCAGCATCCAGGATCTTGATTACCTGCCACCCTGGCTTCCAGAGCACACAGAGCTGTGCTTCAAGTAAACCAGTTCCCAGTTCAGACAGGACTGGGTCATTCCAAAAGCTATTTAGCGTTTTCTTCTGCCCAGAACACACTCTTAACCTCCTTCATACCCACAGATAAGTTAGTCTTATCTGCTAACAAGTCACTGCATTTCCTTTGAGACCCAGTATAGCATCACTCCCTCTATGAAGCCTTTCCTGCCCCAAATGTGCAAACTCTAATGCTTACATCCAGTGAAGCTTGCCCTTGCTGTGTCCTTTAAATATCTGCCAATTTTGTGTGTCTATTTCCCTTAGTACTTCCCTCCTTCTCTCTCTCTCCTTTGTCTCTCTCCCCCCCTTTCTCTCCTCTCTCTCCTTTAAATGCCTATGATATAGACCTGAACTCATGCATATATTTTCATCTGTTGTAATATATGATTCACATATAAATAATGTTCTTCAATTTTAATTTCAGAATCCAGTGGATGGAACATGTTTGTAATGTCTAAAAATAGCATCCAAAACACAAACACCCACAACTCTCTCCCTTGAATTAACAGCATACAGTAAATTGATTTTTTTTTTTTTTTTGGTGAGTCAGTGACTAGCAATAGGAAAAAAATTATCCAGTCCTATTCAATGGGGGGAATGAACATGATGTCAGCATCTACTAAATACCAGCAATACATTAATCACAGAAGCACAATAATTAATCATATATGTAATACCTAATAATCATTAACAATGTATTAGTCATCATGTATATATAGACATGTTTATATTCTGTCTTCCCATCTGCACTTTAGGGAGACAACTGAGGCTCAGAAAGTTCGGTGACTGTTCCACTATCACCCAGTAAAGAAAGAGGAATGGGTGGGATTCAAACCCAAGACCCATGCTTTCTCGCTAGATTAAACATTCTCGCCCATGAAATAAGAGAGGTTGTATCGGAAGGGAAAGGGAAGAGAAAATGCCCCTCATGAAAAACACAAACCTCAGATTAAGGAACCCTTTTTCAAGAATAGCAAGGGTACCCGGCCAGGGTTTTGCAATCACAGGCACAGAGCTTGCATGCTGACACTTCCTATGATTCAGCTCTGCCATCTTACTCGGCTCTTTATGAAATTAAACCACATTTTAGAAAAGGAAACAATATCACACTGATCATTTCTGTTTAAAATCTGATAATTTAAAACGAAGATGAAAACAAATGGGATGACATAGATTTTTATCTCACCCTCTAGTCACAGAAATGTTGAGTGTGAATGACTGAATTCCAAATTCCAGAAACAAAACTTTTCTTTGCTGGTTCTGGAGGTTTCTCATATCGTTTCACAACCTACACAGCCCATGCCCCTACGCTCAGGGCGTCTGCTTCCTCTTCCTTCCTCAGCGCATGCCATGAACCCTCAGCGTGCCACAGGGAAGGGGCCATGGGGGGAGGTGCCCAGGAGTCCCTCCCTGCATGGGGCACTTCTGAAAAATCTCTAATTCCCACCTCCCCACGAGCCCCTCAGGCTACTCTGGGCTGAGCTAGTGTGAGAGAGTAACCAGGCAGGATGTCAGCCCTGGTTCTGAGAGTTGCTACGTGGCCATCCTTAGCTCTGGCTTGAACTGTAGCAGCAGGCAGGATGGAAAGTGTAAGTAAAGAAAGTGCAGCTGACGCTCTGGGGGAAGTCGTCAGAGCGAAAGCAGGCGGGATCTGCGGCAGACCTCAGCTCTGGCTGAAGCCAAGTTGGCCTGCTGAGGCTGCCAGGCCTACCCGGGTTTCCAGGTCCTGCCTCCTGTCCAGACTTCTGCAAGTCTTGTGGCGCCAGCATCCTTCTCTCAGAACTCATCAGCCTCCTGCTCCCCTGCTCGCCTTCATTCTTAAGTCCCCGTCCCATAAATGGGAGCTTTCCTAAGGCCAGTCCTATGCCTCAGCTCTCCTGGGCTGCATCTCGGAGGGAGTTGGAGAGTTAACCACTGTTGTGGTGGAACCTGAGAATAGATTTAGACAGATCTGACTTCCAATCCTGGGGTGAGGTCTATTGTCGTCTGTGTGACTTATGCAATAAGAATCTTTCTTCGTGTCATTCTCTCCTTCGACTTCTCTGGGGGAATAACTTCCTAACCTATGTTTTCATTCCTTACCTCTAGGATAGTCAGCTGCCTGCTACATGTTTCACTTGGATGCTCCTTTGTTGCCTCAAATACGACAAACAAAAATGATTATCTACTCTTCTCCTTCCCCCCACAAATCCTTTTTATGGTCCTTTCTTTCTGCTAATGGAACCACCAGTTATTAAGATTCATTTTTTAAAATATATTTTTATCAATTTCAGAGAGGAAGGGAGAGAGAGAGAGAGACACATCAATGATGAGAGAGTATCATCGATCGACTGCCTCCTGCATACCCCCACCAGGGACTGAGCCCACAACTCAGGTGAGTGCCCTGACCAGGAATGGAACAATGACCTCCTTGTTCATAGATTGAAACTCAACCACTGAGCCGCGTCAGCCGGGCTGAGGTTCACTTTTAATTCCCCATACTGAATCCCTGAATCAGAACATAAATGCTCTGATTCTTCCTCCACAGCTCTCTGCAGTCCAGCTCCTCCTTTCTCACGGGTTCCTGTTAGTTCATGACATTTTATCCCCCTACATGTGTACTCCTTTCAAACTAGCCTTTATATCACAGCCAGAAAAATACTTCCTCACCCACCACCCTCCAGCATCATAGAAAACCCTCCACAGCCTTTCAGCTCCTTGACCCGGTGCTCAAGGTTCTTCATAACCTGGGCTCATTTTCTCCCAGCATCATCTCCCTGAGCTCCCCACCGAGGCCTCTGCTCCTGTTAAGCCATTCCACTCAACACAACTCATCCCGTTCACTAAACATCTGTAGAAGGCCCACTTAAGCCAGGCCTTATGGATCCAGTAGGTGAATAAGCAGACACAGCCTCCTCTTCAAGGTGGAGCAGGCAGGCTTTTTAGACAAGTGCATATATCATGCAAATTGTGAACTCCTGGGGAAACATGACAAACTGAGCACAGCATTTATAGTGTTTTCTTTTCCCCATGAAATGACCAAAGAAATGTCTAAGGTATAGTGGGCAACAAATGACATAATCAAATTTTGGTAGATGGGGTCTAGATAGATGAGCAATGATCATCTTAGCAGAGTGGAGAAAACAGCGTGTGGAGGAGAATGCTGAACATCTCACCCACCCTGCAGAAGGCCTGCAAGGTGAGGCGGGGACACCTGCATTTCTGCAGAAGCAAGGGGCAGGAGGCTGCGCATCTGAACACAAGAAGAGTTAAACCCTTAGATGCCCCTTTTGGCCCCACGGAGCCTGACAGCCACCTTACAAGCAAAAGACAGGAGAGCTGGTGTCTGGAGAAATTGTTGAAGAAGTTCCAGACTCACGTACATCAGGCACAGAGCCTGGGCTAAAAAGGATCATGCTGGGACACATCCCCATGGCATTTCAGGAGATGATCCTAAAAGCTTCTAGATGGGGGAGGGGAAGAGAAAAAGATCACATACAAACCAATGGGGTGAGATTGCAATTGGACTTCTCCTGGGCATGCTAGAAGTTGGAAAAAATCGGAGAAGGCCTTCAAACTTCGAAGGAAAGTTTGAATATAGAATTCGTTACATAGATACACTTTCAACAAAAGTAAGGAAAACATAGAGACATTTTCAGACAAAGGAAGATTCAAAAAGTTTACCTCCATACACACCCTCTGTTTCAGGAAGTAAGTTGAGAATGTCCTCCAGCTAAGCAAAGAAAGAGGAAGATGCAGAGATCCAAGAAACAAGGGGTCCAAAATAGGAAAGCAGGGTGGGGAAATTCCAGGATCCAGGCAGGGCGGGGCAGTACAGACAGCAGGAGAGGGGGTAAGTTTAAGGCAAGGGCTGCAAGAAAATAAAAAGAAAAAAAAGAATGACACAAATTAATATCTGATATATGTTGTCATTTAGAAGAGGGGTTGGCAAACTGCAGCCCATGTTCCAATCCTGCCTGCTACTTAGTTTTGCAAATAAAGTTTTATTGAATCAGCCACATTCATTTACATATTGTCTGCAACTCAGTTACACATTGCCCTTGTCTGTGTTCCCTCTACAATAGCTAAGCAGTTGCAACAGAGATTGTCTAGACCAGTGGTCGGCAAACTCATTAGTCAACAGAGCCAAATATCAACAGTACTTCTTCAAAATAGATTCGCCCAGGTCGAAACCCGACTTCTGCGCATGGGCCACGAAGTTTCAATCGACTGTACGCGCGCCCGCACGTGGTATTTTGTGGAAGAGCCACACTCAAGGGGCCAAAGAGCTGCATGTGGCTCGCGAGCCACAGTTTGCCGACCACGGGTCTAGACTGAGAAGTGTCAGATTCTTACCATGTGATTTTTTTTCATAGTTTGTCAACCCCTGATTTAAAAAGGAAAAAAAAAATTACTGATCTGATAGAATGGGTGAGAAAAGGTAATAAATGGGGAAAATAACCAACTGGGGATAAAGAGGCAATTGTTAATTCAGGAAATACAAGGTGTATCAGAAAAGAAATGATCATAAGACACTATTTGGACTCTGCAGTGAACAATATTTGCGTGATCATAAAAAAAGAAACACTGATTCCAATTTACCCCAAAAGTATGATATAAATATTAAGAGAAATGAAATGTATAAAAGCTCTAAATTTTCATCTACTATAGCAGAACGTCAATGGAAGCCTGATAATGATAAATTAATAGATAACAATATAAGCATATTTGCTAGAAATATAGAGAGGCATGTGCCATAAGAAATAATTAAGAGAGATAAAAAGTGACTTGTCTGGTGAGCAGGACCAAATGAGGTAGTACACAGGGCACTCTTTTCATTATAAACCTTTCAATGCTTTTTAAAAAATATATGTGTATACATAATGTTTGATAAAGTGGCAATTAATTTTCAAAAATACACCATCTCAAAACCTACAAAAGTCAGTAGGTGTGATGAAGCCCCAAAACAAGACACCATGAAAAAGAACAGTGGAGCTGGATAGACTATAAATTCACATCATCCCCAGAGAAGTGGGTTCTATGGAGCTGGCATTTGAACTGAGAACCTGAAAGCCGGCCAGCCGGTTTGGAGGAAGGAACCTCCCAGACAGGACTAGCCGGTGTAGAGGCCCAGGCGTGAGATAAAGCATGATGACTTGAAGGACTTGAATTGGATGGGATTGGCTGAATGAGAAAGTGTGGATATAGAAGTTCAGGACCAAACTAGCCAAGACAGCAAGAAAGAGACCTTCTGTCATCTTGAAGCATCCCAAAGGCACTGCTGAACACTGGCTGGTGATACCAACAGAATGACATGAATGTGTCCTAAGACTGTGACCAACATTTGGAGCACCTTTCTTCCTTTCACGATTTTTGCATAAAAACATTGAAATCCACAACCTACCAAAAAAGGTATCGTACAGTTAGAGAGTTGAGCCAGACTGTATCTGTCTCCTTCAAGATGCCATGTCAAACTCATCTCTAAGCAGCAAGGGGACTTCCCAACGTCCTTGCTGGCTTTAAAAGTGACTGCCTTATTATGTTGTAATAACTGTGTATGGTGTCAAGGGGTATTAGACTTATCCAAGGGATTATATAAATATCTAACTACTATGCTGTATGCCTGAAAGTAATATAACAGTGAATGTCAACTGTAATTGGGGGAGAAAAGGAACCTGCCTTTCTCAAGTAAATTCTGGCTCCAACCCTGACTACTCTATCTCCTTAGCCCCACACCCTGGAATTTTGGATGCAGGATTCACTCCGATCTCTTCTCACCTCTCCTTAACCAAATCCAAAGTCTTGATCTTCTCCATAACTTGACTGACTTGCTAAGTGCCCTGTTCTTCATTCTCTCATCATTCTGTTCCACAAGTCCTAAAACAGACTTGGATCTTTTATTACTATTGTTCTTTCTTTCTTGATGAAGGAAGTAATGCACTTACATTCAGACACAAGTTTCTTTTCTCATTGGTACCCAGACCAGCTACTTTGAACAGCACTGCCTAAAACAGTTCTCTTTCCCTGAATGCCTTTCTATCAAAGATCAATCTATCCTTTAAAGCCCCCCTCAAATGCTACCTCCAGGAAGTCTTCCCTATTCCTCTTCACTGAAACTAATCTGTAGTCCGTACTCCCTCTCATACTACTTACATCATGTCTTGTATTAGCATTCTCTATACTCATATCCTGACTCTTCCAGTAGGCTACTTGATAAAAGGGCATGCCTTACAGGCCTCCCTCTTCCCCATACTCTGTTTAGGTCTGGGCATACAGGAAATGTCAGTTAATAACAAGAAAATAAGTAAATAAATAAAATTTGATCACGACACTCTCCTATCTAAGCTCTTTCAATAGCTTCCATTCCATTCAGATTAAACCCAAACTTTCTAAACCCAACTGTTCACTTCTCCAGTGTCATCTGGAGAAGGGGGCACCACCTCCCCTTTGTCCTACATATATGCCTCTCCTCTATATGCCCTTTGAGCATATAGAACTCTTTCTGGCCTTGGGGCCTTCACACATATTCTTCTCTTTCTGAAACCCACTTCCTCCCATTAATTTCCTGGTCCACAATTTGACATTTAAGGTTTCACCTTAAAAGCCACATCCTCAAAAAAATACCCTCTTGGATATATATCAGTAAGGGCCCTGGCAGGAAACAGGTAGCACATACCAAGTGGGGTAAATGTTAAGAAAGGGCTATGGACCAAGGTGTGGACCAGGGGTGGGCAAACTTTTTGACTCGAGGGCCACAATGGGTTCTTAAACTGGACCGGAGGGCCGGAACAAAAGCATGGATGGAGTGTTTGTGTGAACTAACATAAATTCAAAGTAAACATCATTACATAAAAGGGTACGGTCTTTTTTTTTTTTTTTTTTTTATTTTTATTCATTTAAAGCGGGCCGAACCCGGCCCGCAGGCCGTAGTTTGCCCACGGCTGGTGTGGACAGAGTTTAAAAACACCAACAAGAAATCATGAGCCTTAGCCGGTTTGGTTCAGTGGATAGAGCGTCAGCCTGGGTTCAATTCCAATCAAGGGCACATACCTTGGTTACAAGCTCCTCCCTGGCCTGGGCCCTGATTGGGGCACCAATTGATGTGTCTCTTTCACATCGATGTTTCTCTCTGTCTTTCCCTCTCTCTTCCACTCTCTCAATGGAAAAATATCCTCGGGTGAGGATTAACAAAATGG
>NW_005370558.1:2056924-2069358 GCF_000412655.1 Myotis brandtii | reverse complement strand
GAAAGAGAAGAGAGAGAGAGAGAGAGAGAGAGAGAGAGAGAGAGAGAGAGAGAGGAAGGGAGGGGAGGGAAGGGAAGGGAAGGGGAGGGAAGGGAAGGGAAGGGAAGTAAGGAAGAAAGAAAGAAGTCATAAGTGCAGTGTCACAGGGCTAGCAACAGCGAGCAGACATTACCTTGCTCAGGCCTGAAGCAGGAGGGGAGGGAATGTGTACAAGAACCTGGAGAGAGTACGTGTAAGAAGAAGGCTATCTTAAAGTATTGGTGGCCTTCAGTAGAAGGTCACAGTTAAGCAGGGAAGCCTAGTAGAGAAGGGACTAGGGAAGTAAATACCCCAGCCCCATTCTCTCACTGTCCCAACCAATGACCAATCCCCAGTTGGGAGCAGAGGGGCTCTTTAAGGCAGTCCGTGCAGGCCAGCCTCCTGGGAAGGGTGGAGGTGGGAGGAAGGTTGATGGGGTGGTCAGCAGCTACCCAGCACATCACCCATTCTCAAGTAAAACCTCCTGTTCTTCTGCCTCATAGCAACCCATGCTTTTTCATCTAAGTATTCAATCAAATTTTCACTTCTGACCCTTTTTTTGCTTAATGTCTATGAGCACCTTCAGACGGTAAAACCCCATGGCCATGAAGACATGAGCCTGGCTTGATGTGCTGGCTCACTACAGCATTCCCAGAATCTAGTTTATAGGAGGTGCTGAATAAATCCTGCTAACGAATGGGAGAACACAGGCATCAGTCAGAGACACAGCCACATGTATAATTATACACATACATAGCTCAGTTTCAAAGGGAGAAACCTCCTCTACAGAATTAAGGAATGCCAAGACATTTCATATCAAAGTCAGTTCAATGAAAACAAAATGCTGCCTAGCAGAGAAAATCACACTCTAACTTCAAAAAGAGCTGGTCATTTTCTAGTAAAAGAAAGAGTCCTTCCTATTACCTACTATGGAAACACTGTGAGCCAGACTAGAGAAGCTATCACTGTGCTGTACAGAACTGTTATCTTCCCCAGTCCACAATGCAGATTTAAATAAGGTCGAGTGGAAGTACTCCCCTTGAACTCTGTTCTCCACAGACCTCGGAAGCTCCCAAACTCAACTTCACAGCTTCAAAAGAAGGAAAGCGCTAGCAAATTCCCAATTCCCTCATTCTGGTCTTGAGATTTTATGCATCTTCCAAAAGATTAGATTTCTCTGAGCTCTTGTGGTAACAACATAATGAAGAATCCAGACACAAAGCTTTTCAATCGAATTCTCCAGAAGGTCATAAGCCTGTGTATTTTATAGACGGCTAAATTTGACAACCAACCACAAACTTCTACATTTGCAACTCTCAGTCCCTCAACACATTCACACTTGGATGGGAAGGAGGAAGTCTTTTTCCTTAGCGTTACTACAAGAAATCATTTCAAATATTTCATCATTCTCTTAGTTCTTCAAATGCATCGAGTGCCATGTTCTCTCCAACAACAAGACCATATTACTGATATTCATCCCCTTTTCCCCCAACTAGTTGTATAAAGATGGGATATATTAATACCTACACCACAGAGTTAGTGTGAGGAATAATGGAGATAGTAAGATAATTGGAATAGTACAGGGAAGGTGCATGAAAGAGCACCTGGCACACAGTGAGACCTCAGTAAGTGCTGTCATCACCATCATTAATGGCTACTTTACTTTCAAATTATCCTTCCAACCTCCAATCCTATAGAACTTGCTCCAGGATGATTTAATGTCCCCCAAATCAGAATGGGGGCATTCATGTAATTGAGTGCCTTTCCTTCATGGCACTAATTATAATACAAAATTACGTGCGATTCAAATCATCATAAAAGTAATGTAGATGTCCCTGACTATGAGAGGATTTGTGCAGGTAGCAAGTGTGTTATTGGTCACCATTGTATCTCCAATTTCTGGGGAAATGTTTCACACTTAGTGCTCAAAATACACGCAAACAAGATGAGCACACAACCTCTCCCCCTCTGGCTATGGCACAATAATCACCACCAATTTCCATAAATGTCCTTCATGCTCACTATGTCAAGAGCTCTGAAGGTAGATATTTTAGGAAGCTAATGCATCAAGAAGTCCCATGACTACACACTCCAGTTGCCAGAGTCACAAGTGGACCAGAATCCAAGTATCCATATTTCTAATCAGACAGTACCCTGAGTATAGGCAGAAAATGGTAGGAGGTCTGTGTTATGGACTAAATGTTTGCATCCTTCCAAAATATGTATGTTGTAACCCTAACACCCTACATGTTGATATGTGTGGGAGAGAAGGATATTGAAGCACTGAGCCCAGTTTCCAGGTAGATATGGGACAGAATCAAGGACTATCATCCATGGCGATCTTGTGTGCTCAGAGCAAAAATCAAATCAGTATGAGTAAATGTTTAACAACATGCCTTCACCTTCTCTATGGGAAAACAACTATTGGTCCACCTTTAACACTGCTCATGGGAAAATGACCTTTGATTAATAAACTGTCTCTAGACTGAGCAGACTTGGAATGAACTATGAAAACCTGGTTGAATGGCAGAGATTTAGGCTTCTCCCAGGGTGAGACCTGGAAGCTGAGAAACAGGTATTAGTTCCAATGGAGCTTATGGCTTTTAAACCAGAGTGGCCCCCTATACCCAAGAGCGGAGTCTCATTGCAAAGTCAACACGTGTGTTTCTCAGGGGAGGACAATCACCCTTGCACTGCCATGAAGACCCTCGCTGAAGAGACACACCTGATACTGCCCTCTGGACCTGCAGTGTTTCCTCTGTGTCATTTTTCTAGGTGAAGTGGCCCACAGTGGTCATGTCGGCTTGATTATCAATCCTTGCTATTCAAAGTATGGCCTTTGGAGGGACAGCATTAATGGAACTTGCTAGAAATGTGGTCAGCCCCACCCCAGATCTACTGAATTAGAATCAACATTTTAGCAAGTTCCCCGGGCAACTACAATGCATAATGAAAGTTTCTGAGGCAGTGGTTATAGATGAACTCAGGACCAGGACTGGTAGTCACATAATATGGGCAGAACAGTGGACACTAGCCCATTGCTGCCACTCTTAGGATGATCTGACTCATTCCCAAGACGGATCCACATTCATGTGTATTGTTTCTTGTTATTCCTAGCTTTTACTTGTACGTCTTTAATCACATCATTACCGATGCTCTCCAGAGGACTGGTTAGTGTTATTATAACTACTATTAATCAATTAGCCCTGAATCCCATGCAGCAGGCCAACAACTTCCACAGTGTTTTAAACGCATTAACTGCTAGGCTTTATTTCTTCTCCCCCAAAATGCTTATGAAGCTCCATTCCATCAAAGGAAGAGAAAGACGAAAGAAAGGCAAAGCCATGTGGCCTCAAAGCTGGGGTTCCCCTGACCCAGGAAGTCCAGCCTGGATTCTCCCAGGGCTATCCACCAGGAAACCAAAGCCAGGACTTTCCAGGAGGAGTGCCCACCAGGAGCACCTTGCCAAGCTGGGCCTGGGTTCCAGTCCTTTTATTACAGTATATTATTATAAGGACAGGGGAATCGTCTCCAAAGTTCTGCCAGACCTCATTCTCTCTCAGTTCCCATACAAGGTTTACAGCCTGGCCAGTTATTCGTCAGCTCCGTTAACATTTTCTGACATGAAGAACAGAGGGACTACCCCAGAGAGCTACATTCAGAGCAAGAAGAAAAGGACACACAGGGCTGGGTCAACCACTCCGTGGGCTAGTTTCAGAGGAAGAAATTGAATTTTATTTCTTATACATTCCACATTCCCTGGAAAGAGGTAGTGAAAGGTAGTACAAGGTTTTCAGACAAAGTAGTAATAGATTTTCCCATAGCCTGTAGGAAACTACATATATTCCTAAAAGAAAATAAGAGTATAATATATATTCATTCTACTGTAATCACAAGATATTAGTTGTGGTAAATATTACGGACCATTTCTAGTATTTCTTTATTAAAAGCGATATATGTTCATTATAAATAATATGGGACAAAAATATGTAACAAAATTAAGAGACGTACTTGGTAAAATTGCAGGTGAGTGAGCAGAAGGGAATAAGGACCAAGAAGGAAACAAGGACAAATGAGAGAGAAAAGAGGGAAAGAGCTTGAAAGAGGGAAAGGAAAGGAGGAATGGACATTTTGGTGATTTGACTAGTAATAATGGGGAATTTCATTGCCTAGATATGTACCCAATAGTTTATTTAGCTAAATTGGTATCTAACACTTGAAGTCAACAAAAGACTCAAGTCCTTACAACAAATGTAAAACAAGTACCCACTATGTACCAAGAGATAAGGTGTTTTAAGCACATCATCAATCTTTTACCCATGCTAGAAGTGAAAACAAATTTGTCATATTACCACTGAAAGCAACTGAGACGTAGGGTAACTAAGTCGACCCCCTCTCTAAGGTTAGAAATACCTCTCTTACTGTGAGTGCTCAGTAAATGTCTGTTCTGAGTAGAAGGAAGGGGAGAGACTGTGAAATCAGGTCTGTGTCTCCAGGTCACTCCTCTGAACATTTCTCCAAACATCCATTCCCATCTATACAACAGTTTCCCTTGAGCCACGATTTTGCTCTCCACACTTTCAATTCCCCGTGATCAAATGTGGTTCAAAAATTAAATCACATTTCCCCAACCATGGACATCATCTGTTCCTGACATCCAGCCATGGACATCGTCATGGCTTGATAATCCAGGATCACCCAGAGTAGATGATCCTCCTCCTGACAAGACATATGGTCCGAAGGCCAGTAGTAGCCTACTGCTACATCACAATGCCTACGTCATTCACCTCACCTCATCATGCGGGCATTGTATTACCTCACATCATCACAAGAAGAGTGAGTACAGTACACTTGATATTTTTAGAGAGAGAGAGAGAGAGACCACATTCGTAGAACTTTTATTACAGTATATTATTATAATTGTTCTATTTTATTATTAGTTATGGTTGTTCATCTTTTACTGTGCCTAACTGATAAACTTTATGGTAGGTATGAATGTGTAGGGGGAAAAAACAGAATTTGTAGGGTCTGGTACTATCCACAGTTTTAGGCATCCACTGGGGATCATGGAATGTATCCCTGTGAATAAGGGGTGGGGGGGACTACTGTAGCTTCACTGAGGAAAAATTTCCCAGAGATGCTGTACTACGCTTTTTTTTTCATTTCTTAGCACCTTCTGTATTTCCCCCTCCTTGATTATCCCCTCTGCAGACAGGTGCTCACATTTAGGCATTTTCTGTCTGCTAATATCCCCTTTCTTTGCAAGAGAGATCTTTGATGCTAAGAAAGCAGAGTTAGGTTGGGACTTTTTAATTCTCCTTCCCAGTAAAAAATAATAACCACGCAAAATGAAGGGGTGCATTCTTGTGGTTCACATATTTCCTCCTCTACTTGTACTTTCACAACTGAAAATGTGTGGCACTGCACAGCAAAAGCACCTATTCAATTTGAAATCCTTTATTCAAGGGATAAAGTTTTACTACAAAACCAAGACCCACAGAACTTCAAATTTCACAGAAACTGCGGGGGGGGGGGGGGGTAGAGTTAGCCCACTTTAAAGAGAAAAGAAAAGGTCACTTCCTGGTTTTGCTAAAATCAGTAAACAACATTTTAGGACATCTTTTTATGTCAACATCTGCTCTCAATACAGTCAATAAATCTAACATAACCAGAGAAATGAGCCACTTGACATTCTCTCTCTCTCTCTCTCTCTCTCTCTCTCTCCCTCTCTCTCGTATAATATTTGCTCATCTAATTCTTTGCTCATCAATTATATTTCAGGCACCATTCTAAGAAGACACCAATTGCCTTAGTCATCTATGGGCCACAGTTACTGTCTGCTTCTACTTCAAGACATATGTGCCCATATACTTAGAGGCAAGGACTGGAGTAGGGAGAGAAGGGAATTTGGAGGTTGGAAGGCAGCCAGAGGAAAGGGGTTGGGGAGAGGATCAGGCCTGGGATCTCTTTTCTGGGACAGGCTCATGTTTAGACCTCATTTATGAAAATGAATTTTGTTAAGTCTTTAAACAAATGGTGTTTCCCCCAATATATGTATTTCATTAGTTTTATTATGTAGGTGTACAGTTTAATCATTTATTGGGAGCCTGCTGGGTGTGGATACCTGCTAGCCATTTACTCAAGGGACACGCTGTGTGCTCAAGGTGCCTGCAGTATAGCTGGAGAGACAGGGCCCAGATAGCCACCTAGAATGCAGGTGATATAGTTGCATAGTGGTTGCAGCAACTTGCTCTACAGCCAGGCTCCATCAATGCATAATAGTAAGACCTCAGAAAAGCTATTTGGCAGCTCTAAGCCTCAGTTTCCTTACCTGCCAGATGGGAATCATAACACTCACGGGTAACTGTAAAAAGCAAGTGTGAATATGAACATAATGTGGGTGACACACAATATGAGCTCACTAAATGTAGGTGATGGTTGTGATCATAAAATAATTACTATTACTCTCATCATGATTGACTGGAGATAGAAGTATGCTATGGAACCCTACAGAGGAAAAAAAAGGACATAATTCTTACTGAACATTCGGGGTGGAAGCTCAGAGAAGAGACAATATTTGAACAGCAACTTTAAAAAAAAAGTGTTGATTTATCAGAGCAAGAGCTGTAAGGAAGGGCATTTGATGTGGTGAGGGTGCTGTCTGCACAAAACAAAACAGAGTCAGTGAGGGGATTCGCAGGGAAGCGCACCCAAATAAACAGTGACCTGGAGTGGAGGGGGGTGTTGAGTGGAATGAGAGGCTGAAAAAGAAGCTTAGGAGAAGACCAGGGCGGACTCACAAAGAAACGTGACTGGGTTCCACAGGCAAGGGGAGGTCCTGGAAGGTTTTAAAGTGGAAAGAAGTGAAAATACCTAGTGGTGTCCAGGGGGATTTATTTTTATTTTTTTATTGTCTCAAGTTTTACATATGTCTCCTTTTTCCCCAATTGACCTCTCCCCTCCTCCCCCGGGGATTTTTACTCATTAACCTGGTGTAGAGGTCAAATAGTTCACCTTGAGAATGACAGATCAGCTTGAGTTTTCCCACTGTGCTCATATGACGCCCTGAATTCTGTTATTGATATCAATCATGATATAATTACCTATTTAATTGCCCATCTCACCCAATTATAAGCTTTACAAAGGCAGGAATGTATCTGTTGCATCCATTGTTATACTGACAGTGACCAGTGTGCAATAAGCTCTCAAATGCCCGATGGACATTGTAGCATAAAACACATCACCCTGTCTCCCCACTTAACTTTATTTTTACTGATAGGAAAGGACCTCACTTTAGCTTTGCAGAAAGTAAAGACTCATCTCTCTTCTTTGAAAGACAGTGGAGTTCTTCAAAACCATCTAATTTATGAATTTTTTAGTTCTTCAATTTTACTGGAAGCCCAGAGAAGTCAAGGAAGTGATGGTCTATTTTAGTTCTTGAATCTCCCACTTTCCTAGTATTTGTTTATCATTAGTTCTGGATCATTGAAAATTATAAAACTACATTTCTTTGGACATACTTCAGTATTTCCAATCTTTAAGGTTAGCTCTTATCCCAATTCATTTCAGGGGCATGCTTTAAATTCATCGATTACAATCATTTGCCATTTCAGAAAAGGTATATTTCAAAGCACCTATACAGCAAGCAAAGGGTCCATTTCTCCTTTTGAACTCATATGCTTCTTACGATCAAAGAGAGTTATGCAACCCAATGTGTTTTCTTCTTTGCCTTGGTTACCAGGAAGCTCAGAGGTATACATGTTGTGCTCAGCTGCTGAGACTGTCATCAGCCAGGGTTTCTTAATCCATTCACTCTCTCCACTTTCTCTCTACCTTTATATCCTGGCTCCTACCTTTGTCTTTGTCTTATGGCTTCAGTTCTTATAAATTTGTGTATTTATGTAAACATTTTTGAGTCGGCAGTAATAACATATATAAGTACGTGTATATGTATTATATAATTCATGTATATATATGCATATATTAATAGATATGTATATGTGTATTATGTATTATTTATAAACACACACATATATCCAAAACTGAAAATATATCATGTCTATTTTCCAGATGGCTTCTTCCACATCCCTCTCCCAGCCCCTATGTTCTCTATTTTTGTCATGCACCAATCAGGACATCTGACTCCTCTACAACTGGTGAATTCCAAAAACGAATATTCTCCCAGGAAGGCATGAGCTAGCAATGTAAATGTAAAATTTTGTAGAGGAGTCAGGAAACACATTTCTCTTCTATTCTCCAAATCCCTTCTTTGTTATCCTGCCTTGAGTTTATTTTAATACCCTAAACCAGGGGTCAGCAAACTTTTTCTGTAAAGAGCTAACTAGTAATATTTTAGACCTTGTGGGCCACGAGGGCTTTGTTGCAGCTACTCAGCGCTGCAGTTGTGGTGCAAACTCAGCCATAGGTGATGAGTAAGTGAAGGGACAAGACTGCATTACTATACATTTTTATTTATAAAAGAGTGCCAGGCTGGATCTGGCCAGTGACCAGTTTTGTGACCTGCTCTAAACCTTCCCTCACTGTGTCTGTCCTCGCTGCATCTTCTCAGTGAGTATCACTCTGGCCAACTCCAATGTCCAATCTATTCAAGGTAACCCCAGCGAACCAGAGGGCTCTCAGCTCCTGGGACAGGACCCTCCCTCCTCAGTAATCAGTGTCATTGCATATTTTATTGCTTGAAAATACCCTGGGGAAGTTTATCCTTCTCTCACATATACCAACAGTTTTAGATATATCTTCCTACCACAGACAATGATCACCATAAGAGAACTTCCAGTGCATATTACAAATATATCTCCATCTGCATAAGCAACAGTATTTTCACAGCCATATTTGAGGTTGGAAAGAAGGTTCAATCAAGGGGCAGAGAAATGAGTCTTCATGTTAACATTCCCCAGATGCATGACCCTAGACATTAACCTCTCAATGCATCAGTTTTCTCATCTATAGGACAGAAGTAGGCATTCACCTACCCAAAGGCCACAGTCTGGACCAGAAAATCCCTTGGAAGTTCAACCTAGAATAGACTGGTCATTTCCTTAAACTAGTGATTTCTGAAGGGTTTCCGGAATCAAAACTCCCTGAGGTGCTTGTTAAAATACAAATTGCTGGACCCCAGCCTGAGTTTTGATTCTTAGGTGGAGCCCAAGAATTTTCAGTGCCCCAAGTTTTGCTACTGCTGGTTCAGGGGCCACACTTTGGGAACCACTGGTCTACATGCTAGTGCTCTCATAGTCCTTCTATGGGGAAGCACTAGTGGTGGTGGTGGTGATGGGGTGTTCTAGAACTCGTTCCTCTTTTTGAAAATGGGAATAAGCAATTAGTTCTTTTTGCCCACTGAGTCTCAGAAGCTGCAGCCTCACCTCACCACTAATTATAGGCTAAAAAGAGGCTGGTGGTCACTCTTGAGGGGCCAGGTGAGCCATCTAGAGAAGGACAGGGAAATGGGGGACAGCTAAGAAGAGGCAAATATGCCATCATGCAATTCCTTTGTATAAGCCAACCTTCCAGAACTTTCTCTTTCCATAAACACAAAATCAACACAGCATTGACTGAGGGTGGCTCATACCTAGGCCCAGTGCCAGGTCATGCAGGGTGGGATGCAAGGAATCAGAAGAAGGCTGAGAAAGTGCAGGCTTCCCCCAGGGATCTCATCTTATGGGGAAGGCAAAATTCACATGTGTTCACACATTTGATAGGCGTACGTCAAGGCAATTAGTAGATCATTAGATGCCATGTTAGGTGGCATGGAGACAGAGTTCTGGAGAGAGGATGTTGGTGGACTTGAGAGATCTGGACAGGCCTTCCTGGAGGAGGGGAGGCAGGCTGGCAGGGCCTGGAGGGACGGGAAGGGTGCAGGGAAAGGTGAGGAGAACATGGGGAGAAACCTGGGTGCTACTGGAACATTAGCAGAGAAGGGATGAGAATGAGCACAGGGACTTCTAAGCTTATCTCTACCCTCCCCATGTGAACTCCCACAAGTCATTTCCACTTATTTGTCTCAGTTTTCTGATTTGAGCAATGAGTGTTTTGAGCTAAATCACAAGTTTTCAAATGCTGTTCCATCTTGGACAGATCCCAGGCCATTAGCATGTAAAACGAGCAGCTGGGCTCAGCCCTTCCCCGTGTCCCATCCACCTCTCCAGAGAACCTCTGCTTTCCTACAGTTTCATGCCCTGCACTTTCACCTCCAGAAAGGATTTGAGAACCACACAACAAGACAGTTTGCCAAGACTCTCTCCATTGGTATGTTGGGTGGCCGAACAGAAAGAAGAAAGCAGCCTGTAAGCACATGGATGTGGCCGGGCTAGCTTCTGGAACAGCGTGGCACAGAGAGAAGTTTAACGCACGGGGCAGTGGTCAGGAAACCGCTGAAGTCTGTGAGTGGAGGAGTGCCCAGGGAGAGAAGTGAAATCAGGCCCAGCAGCTGCCAGAGAAGCAAACTGACCTGGAAATCTCAACTGCGCAGAAGGTTCTGAGTAAACACAAAGCTTGATTTTCCCCCTTGTCAGCCTTCCCTCCCAGGACATTGTACTGTATGCAAAACGGGTGACTGTGAGACAAACATTTTTTTCCACTGCCCTTCTCAGCCCCGCGGGCCTTCAGGAAGACCTGCATTTCAAGCAAAGCTTTTTTATTTTCAACACCCACAGCTTCCATTTAACAATCAGAAGTTTTCCACTTTCATCAAAGAAACTGAAGAGAGAGGCCGAGGGAGCAACTTTTCTCAGCAGCTCTAGGCAGATGACTGAGCCCCCGCTACCCACTCACTGCCCATGCCCATCACAGGACACAGCCTTCTCCTCACATCGGCCAGGCACACACACAAAAAGAACAACAGCACTAGCTTGCTTCATTCCCACCCCAGTTACCAGACCAAATGAGTGTGTGTGCTGACTTCTTCCTAAACCAAGCTCAGAAGTTAGCTGAACCTATCGTGGGAATCATTTCACCATTTTTAAAAATCGTGCTATACACCTTAAATGTACACAGTGATGTATGTCAATTATTTCTCAAAAAAATAGGGTGGGGATAAAATCCCAACTTGGGATCAGGGGACTTCGGCTTTCTTGAGTATAAAATAGGTACACAGCCTACCATTCTATTCAGCCCAAGAAAACAAGTTACTTCTTGATGGCTTTTCCATATCCAGAATCTATGCTTTTATTTTTTTACTTCAAAATAAGATATGAGCAGTGTGCATAGGAATTTGTTCATAGTTTTTTTTTAAAACTATAGTCCGGCCCTCCAACGGTCTGAGGGACAGTGAACTGGCCCCCTGTTTAAAAAGTTTGAGGACCCCTGATCTATGCTGTTATAGATTCACTGGGAAGGAACAACCAGGCCAGTTCCTAGAGCAGGGGTGGGCAACCTCTGGCACGCGTGCCAAACATGGCACGCCAGTAACTTTCGCTGGCACGCGAAACCCTCTCTTATAATCTTCCATTTACAATTTTTGTGAACATTTGAATGACTTAAATGTTAAATTACAAGGAACTGGCAAGACACTTGATGTTGTATTTGGTTACATAAAGGCTTTTGAAAAGAAACTGGAAGTCTTTAAGAGGGATGTGGATGGTGAGAGATTTAGATATTTCCCAAACCTCGAGAGGCACATCAAAGACCTCCCAAAAGATGACAAAACAGACTGGCAAAGCCTTCAAAAGCTGTTTTTAAAAATCATCGCGTCAAATATTGAGCAGTTCTTCTCAAGATTTGCGAAATTCAGAGAACTGGAAGAGACAGCAAAATTCATGAGGTTTCCAGACAGCATGAAACTGGAGGAACTAAACTTACAAATGTTTTCATGGATAGACATGGCTGACTTTGAAATGCAGTTGATTGAATTTCAGAGTAGCTCAATTTGGAAGCAGAAATTTATTGACCTTAGAGTTGACTTGGAAAACATTGAAAAAAAGCGATTAGAGACAGGAGTACCAGAGAGAAGTGTCGAAAACGAACTATTGATGTATCTCTCTCATCGATGTTTCTAACTCTCTATCCCTCTCCCTTCTTCTCTGTAAAAAATCAATAAAATATATTTTTAAAAAAAAAGAAATGCAGTTGATTAAATTTCAGAGTAGCTCAATTTGGAAGCAGAAATTTATTGACCTTAGAGTTGACTTGGAAAACATTGAAAAAAAATCGATTAGAGACAGGAATACCAGAGGGAAGTGTCGAAAACGAAAAGTCCAATTGAGGACTTGGAATGCCATTCCAGAAAATTTTTTCTGTTTAAAAAACTTTGCAACAGCGTTACTCTCCATGTTTTCATCCTCATACGCTTGTGAATCTTTGTTCTCAGTGATGAATTTTGTTAAATCTCGTAATAGGAGTAGCCTGACAGATGAAAGTAGTAGCTCGTGCATATCTCTGAAGGTCACGAAATATAAACC
>NW_005370558.1:2052911-2054570 GCF_000412655.1 Myotis brandtii | reverse complement strand
TTTTGGTTTCATCCACATATGCTTGTGAATCTTTGTTCTCAGTGATGAATTTTGTTAAGTCTCGTAATAGGAGTAGCCTGACGGATGAAAGTAGTAGCTCGTGCATATCTCTGAAGGTCACGAAATATAAACCTGATGTAAAATCTCTGTCATCAGTGATGCAGCAGCAAAAGTCCCACTGATAATATCAAACGGAGTCATAAAGTTTTCTGTCGGACTATCAGTGTACATGTATACATTAAAAAATAAATGTATTTTTCATCATCATATACTGTGTTTTTGTCGCTCGAATGAATTTTATTATTTCTTCAAGGTTCTTCACATACGTACACCTTAAGAGATATCAAGTAGACGTAACATGTTCTCAAAAAATTAGGGTTGGCACGCAGAAGAATTCTGAGTCAGAGAAGAGATGTTGCTGGTTTTGGCACGCACTCACAAAAAGGTTGCCCACCCCTGTCCTAGAGTCTGACTAACTGGGTGATGCTCAGCAGCCTGGGATCCCCGCAGAGGCTGCAGTGGTAATAATCCAAGCTTGGCTCGGGCCACATTTCCTTGGGCGGATCTGGGGTTTCTGCTGGCGCTCGGAGATACACTGCAGCCAAACAGAGAGCAAGAAAGGGGAGGGGTGCTGCAAAGAACTGGGTACTTCCAGAGGAAGTTTTCAAAGAGCTGTATCCAGAGGCACGGGCTCAGCAGTGGCTCACATTTTCAATGGTGTTTTGACATGGAGAGCATTAGTAAGCAGCTCTGTCCCCCAGAGAATCTACTCACTGAACCCATCTAAATTCCAGACAGGGCCCAGGGGACCACTTCAGATGCTTAACCGGAATGGTACAACACCACGGCCAAGTCTATTCCCACTCACAAAGTGCTGTTACACCACCATCCCATTTCATCTTCACAGTGGCTGTCAAAGGGAGGGCCATAAGGATCTGTACAAGGACCCAAGGCCAGTAACGAGCAGGGCTGAGGCCCAACCTCAGGCTTCCAGCCTTCAAGTGCAGAGATGGTTGAATGGTTTAGCATGGGCTTGGGGGCTAGCCAGGTATGGCTATGCAGCCCTTAGCTCATTGATCAACATTAGCAACTTTGCTTGAAACAGTTTTCATTCTCTCTGACTCTCAATTTTCCCATCTGGAAAAAAGAAGTATCACCTGCCTCAGACTGTGGAGGTGAGGGTGGAGTGAGGCCATGCATAAAGCTCCTAGCACTGTGCCTCAGACAATAAAAATTCAAGTGTAATAGTCACATACACACATACCACACACAGTACACAACACATACATATGCACACAACATGCACCACACACCACAATGCACACAGCATGCACCACACTCGCATGCAGCACGGGCACATACCCCCACATTTGACACAAGACCACTTCCCCACCCTCTCCTTCACGGCCCATCCCTTCCTCTTTTTGTGCGTTTTATGACAAGCCCAAGTTTGTCTGTAACTTCAACAGATCCCAATACACTCGGCACAAAGTTTTATTCCAAAGATCAGTGTTTTCAGATTTCCTGCTCACAGTCCCTTTGCACCTGCCCCACATTTCATACTGCCACAAGTTTGTCTTTCTTTGGATCAATGGACTCTTCCTTCCTGGATATCCAGTAGCATCTCCAGTTTTCAGCAGGAGGGATATTGTCCTGCTG
>NW_005370558.1:2021157-2052834 GCF_000412655.1 Myotis brandtii | reverse complement strand
GAGGCATTTCTGACAGGTCTTCTGACCCGCAGGCCTCCCTGAAGTGTGTGTGCAGCTTCTCAAGCAGGAAGGCACTTTGTGGCTGAGTCTAAATGAAACAGAAGTGACTATGCTCGCGCGCACGCACACACACACACACACACACACACACACACCAGAATAGGGAAACCGTCATTTTCCTACTTGCCCTCTGACATCAGCCACCTCCTGAGTCGCTGCAGTGTGTCTGCGCTCAACCTAATCCCTGGCGATGAAAAATGAGCCTCTCCCCCACTCATGCTGCTGCCTTGCGCCTCACGCCCCCAGAGAAGAGTTTCTTTGTGAGGCAGCTGGTGAAGGTTTTTTTCCAAGTCACATGATCCAGGATGCAGGGGAGAATCCTTCTTGGAACCGAGATGGGCCCAGAACCGGAGCAGATGAGGAGCGATAAGGTGTGATGTGGGGAAGACTATATAAGAATGGGCCCCAGGCTGCAGCGAGCACTCCACCGAGTGGCCCCTTCTCAAGACACAGCCATGCACGAGCCAGCAGGCTCCGTCGCCAGCCACTGGGGGACCACGAGCCGAAGTTACTTCTGCTTCACCACTGCCACGCTGGCTGTGTGTCTCGTCTTTGCTGTGGCGACCATCATGGTGCTGGTGGTTCAGAAGTCGGTAAGTGGACTTCTCCTCCTCGCCTTTCCTTTCTGATTTACGTTCAGTTTTCCCCAGAGAGAGCCTTGGGAATCAGCTAATAAATTAGCGGCGAGGTTTGAAAATAAAAAGTGCATAGATCATGTGGAGAAAGGGAGTAGAGAAACGGGAACTTACTCTCTGAAATATTTTGGCTTTTGGAAAGAAAGGTTTGTTGAGCTATCATCTCAAAACTTTCCAGACTCCCTGAGCCAACAGAGGGAGGAGAGCTCTCAGCTCTGAGAAATGAAGGGTTAAATCATGTAGAGCCAGGGACTCTGAGCAAGGAAGGAGGCAATAAGGAAACCGGGTAACATTATTTGCACAACTTCTTCTCATGTTTTCAAAGTCTTCAGACCAGATTCCCAGGGTCTATATTCTCAGATCAAATATTCCTGAGATTCCTGTGATCTCGTCCATTGCCAAGGGCTTTTTTTTTTTTTTTAACAAGAAGCTAAGTGTCCAAGGCCAAGGTCTGAAAGGGAAGGGGGCAAAAGGGAAGACCAGGGCCGCTTAGAGCTTTGAGCATTTCAGCATTAAAACCCACAAGACAAATTGAAAGCTCCCTCACAAGTCAGTGCTTTGAAGAGCTGAGGGTCACAAGAAACAGAGCCCAGAAATGGATCATAGAAATGTTTTTAACGCCTGTTCCCTCCGAGACTGCTCAGAATGCTGAAGCTACAAGCCATGACAGGTGCGCATGGTAGAGTCACACCTCTCAGGAGGCTTTGTTTGAAGTACAGTGTGAGCTTTGGTGCAAAAATAGAAGCGATGAAGGAGGAAGCCTTCTCATATTTTAAGAAATTGGTGTTTACAGAGAATCCACCCGTAGGTGTTATAAAGAGCAGTGTCTGGAAGTACATGTTGTTGAATTTTGGAGTAAAGGTTTTGTTAATTTTGATAGCTTAAAAACTGTACCCTCTCCCCACCCTGCCAGAGTGAGAATATTTCTGTTTGTTCCTTCATAGTTCCCACTTGTGGTGACATTACAGCCCTGCAGAATTGCCCTGGTTTCCCTCCCACTCCCTTAGGCTGAAGGCTCTGTAACTCGTGGATTACTAAAAAGAATCGGGCTTTAATAGACTTTGGTATCTTTTCTCAAGTGTCCTCAAGCTTTGAAATTTAAATGATGCTGTGAGTCTCATATCTCCATAAAAGTGAAAGAAAACAGAATTTCTCTATTTGATTTCATTGGTAGAGTTTATGAAACTCGTCATTTAATGGCCTTATCTACATCTACTAAAACTAATACTCTGAAAACATTCTAGGGCACTCTTTTTTTGGTAGAGGCTGTATAATTTTCTGTAATTCTAATTTGATGTAAACCACAGGTGTATCACTTTATAGCAATGGCCAAAGAAAAGAAATTGAAGTGGCCTTTAAGGTATTTAAAGTTTGCATCTAGAACTTGAGAAAGAGAAGAGAAGAGAAGAGAAGAGAAGAGAAGAGAAGAGAAGAGAAGAGAAGAGAAGAGAAGAGAAGAGAAAAGAGAAGAGAGGGATGGTGATGGTGACATATAAAGCCAGAGAACTCCAGAATGGTTCTTATTAAATCCCAGTTTTAGTTGAATTGATTCTTTTCATAAAGGAACTGGCATTGATCTTTCTGCCTCATTTTTGTAAACATGTAAAATGAGGAACAGAAAGGGGACAGAGCTTGAACTAAGTTCATCTTGAGAAAGTGGTAGAGTCAGCTGCTTGCTTGTTTAATGAGAAAACATTCCCTTTTCCAATACAGACAGCAATAGAAGCACTAAGAAACTTTGTTCTCAGTCTTCTCTGAGGAGCTTTATTACCTTGTGCGTCCATTTTTTTGACTTAGCCCTCATGTTTAGATGTGAAAAGATTCATTTCACAATCTGACTGTGTGGTTTGGTATGCTATGATTTCTTAGCCTGAGAAGTATCAGTTACTCACTTAAAAGCAGTGCTAAGTATTAAGTGTTTTACACATTACTGTTTCTAATAACTTGTTTAGATATTAACTGTTATAAGAGATGAGAAGGGTTATCTCCATGAGCTCAAGCATTCAGGGAAGGCTTCTTCAGGAAGAGAGAATTCAGGCGGACTTTAGGGTAGGTGTAACTTAGACAAATAAAGAGACTCTAACAGGACTTCTGCTTTAAAAAAAAAAATCAATGGGAGATACCCAAGGAACTTAAACTCACATCCCAATTATTGAAAACGAAATAGGTTCATGGCCACATAGCACTCTGTGAGGATGGATGGGGGCAGGGGTAGAGAACCATGAGAAAGGTTTTACTGGCATAAGAAGTGACAGTTGTACATAAAAAGGCACATGTACAGACAAAATTAAAGTAAGTCATAATCTATTTTAAGTGATGGAAAGGAGGCACCTAGGGCTACCATAAGACCCTAAGTTAAGGAGACAGAACAGGAAAGTTTAACAAAAACTCCACTGGAGACTGAAGATTTGGGTTGGCTTGAGAGATGTGTATAACTTCAAACAGGTGAAGAAGGGGGATCAAAAAAGAGGGCCCTCCTGGTCAATAGAACAACATGAGCAAAGGGATAGAGAAGAGAAGATGTAAGTCATGTAGGAAAATCAACAAAGATTGCCTTGAGGTTTGTCCTGAAGATCAAATAACTCCAAGGTCAAACTCCTTGGGTGAGACAAAGAAGGCACTTGGGTTTCAATCACAAATTTTTATTGAGCATCTACTGTGTGCAGACACTGTTCTGAGAAATGGGGATATATACAGCCTTGAAAAAGCCAACAGAAGTCCTGCTTTCATGTTGCTTATGGAACAGTAGTCGAATAATACCTCTGTGTCTGTGTGGTTGTACTTTGTTTTATTTACATTTAAACCAGTATACTTATTATAAAATATTATATTTAAATTACTTAAGAGAAATAAACAGGAAACAAGGAAAAAGGGAGAAAAAAGTAACAGTCTCTTACACCCTTCCCACCCAACCACCAATCCCCCTTTCCTGAAATAACCACCATTAACAGATACTTCCTTGTCCTTCCCGAAATCTGTGTATCTACAAATATATAGTACACACATATAATTATAGTAAACTCATAAATTTGCATCTTACTTTATTGACTGGCAGTATATCTTGGGGAGTCATCCATGCCAATACATGGAAATCCACGTATTGTATTGAATAACTGCATTATAATTCGTCTGTGTCTAGAATTGTGCTCGCTGTGCATGTCTACAAGTATATCTGTGGGATAAATTCCTAGCTGTGGGACTAGAATGTATATTTCTCACTTCAGTAAATATTGTCAATCAGCTTCCAAAGAGATTGTACCAGGATACTCTTGAGGAAGTAATAGTACTACCAACAAAGAGACATCTCTTCCCCTCAAGACAAAGAAAGAAAGGTAATTGATTATTGAATGAGCACAACATAGTACACACAGGTATGTCAGGATGAAATTCCACATAGTTTATACAGCAAAGCAAAAACAGTAAAATTTCTCTTGTCTCCTCCAGAGACAAAGGGTTAGTTGGAGAAGGAGGCAGGCTGCATGCCAGGCTTACTCTAGAAAGGACTGTCTCTGCTGCAAATCTGAGGCTGGGCTTATCCAGCCCCTTGAGAGATCCATTTACATTCAACAAGGTTAGAGCAAAGCAAGAGGCTCAGGATCACTAGGTTTGAAAGGAGGCCCTTTGTAGAAAGAAAAGAAAGCAGCTGCCTCCCTTCTCTTTATAAGCAAAGAAAATTCCTTTTTAAAACAGTGTATCCTTGCCAAGAGTGGAGCAGTGCCTGTTTAAGGGTAGTGAGTGGGGCGGTGGTCTGGTTTTTCTAGTTTACTCCTAAGTTTAAATAAAATAAAGAGGTGTGTTGAAACGCCCTGTGATGCTTCCCTCTACCCAAGTTACTCTCTTCTCAGGGTCAAGCCCTATGCTTGATCCAATGGGCCGTGATGGGAGGACCGAGTGGACAGGGCAGGACTTCTGTTTTCTGGGAATTTCTAGTTTGGGGCAGAATGGCACAGAATGCCATAGACCACAGGAAAGGAAGACAGTTTCTGCTTAGGAACATCTTTGCAGTGAGGGAGGGGTTTACAGAAGAGCTGGAATGCAAGCTGAGTCTCCTTCAAGGTTAGGAGGATCATGTCTTATGCCCAGAGTTTTATTTTGAAAATGTTCAACCTTCAGTAAACTAGAACAGTAAATACTCATATAACCTATATACAAAGTTGCAAACAGTGTGACCTTTTGCCTACATGGATTTCAGCCCATCTCCTGCTTACTGCAAAGACATTCTCATAGCCGAGAGAGTTAATGTTAATTCAGTAATATCACTTAATAATGATATGCAGCCCATACTTTAATTTCCCCACTTGTCCAAAGACATCTTCTACAGGCACTGTGCCCTGTTTGGTTTGGAGATCCAGAATCCACTCTCAGGTTGCACACTGCATTTGGTTATTCTTATTAATCTAGAACGTTGCTATTTCAAGGGTGGTCCTGGAAGCTGATTAGAAATGCAGAATCCCAGGCCCCATTCTAGACCTACTGGATTGAAATTTTCGTTTTAACAAGGTCCCCAGGGATCTATGCACATTCAAGCCTGAGAAGCAATGATCCAACCATCTTCTCTGCCCTTTGTTCTTTGTTTCCATGACACTGACTTTTTCGGAGGGTCCAAGCTAGTTTCGTTGTAGAATAACTCACCTTTTGGATTTGTCTTAGTGTTTACTTGTCATTATATGAGGGGAAACATTTTGGCAGTTATAGTGCACAGGTAATGTTTTATATACTTCTTATTGTAGTACGGCTAGAGACATATGTCAGGTTGTCCCATGAGTGGCAATGATGGTTAGTCACTTGATTAAGTTGGTCACCATTGTCTATCTCTTCTGTAAAACTCTTTCTTTCTTTCTTACTAATGAGTAATCCATGGGGTGATGCTCTGGGGGTAGAAGGTTAATGATTGCCTGATTCTATCACTACTTCCACATTTATTAGCCGGCATTCTCCGATGGAGAAGAGCTCTCCATTGGAAAGATGGGGCAGGTGGAGTTGGGACAGAGCATTCCAGGTGAGGGAAAGAGTGAGCAGAGGTGCATTCCAGAGGAAGGCAAGCCCAGGTGTGAGGAGAGTAATGGAGAGCCAGAACTGTGGTCAGTTAGGCTGCACAGGGGAGCAGCAGGAAGTAGACCCAGGTGGCAAGAAGCATTGATGGAGGAAGGGGAGAGGATAGGATTCCATCCCCATCGGCAGTCCAGGAAGAAGTTTTCCTCAACCCACACTCAGCCTCCTATAGCCATTCCCCATTCCTTGGAAAAGGAAGACCTCAGGTGTCCTAACTGACTGTTGAGTGATGGCCTTAAGCCCTGGTTCTTCAAAGTATGGTCCATGGCTTAGCAGACTGGCATCACTGGGAGCCCATTAGGAATGCATAGCTTAAAGACTCATCTCAGACCTACTGAACCAGAACCAGCATTTGAACAAGACCCCCACTGGGAGAATCATTGCTTGGAACCACTCTATTCCAATTCCCACTTTCACTAACCATATCAAGACAAAGACTGCTAATACAAATCTTCTTTCTCCTGGGGATTTTCTATGACCTCCATCCACTTTCTCATAATGTCCCAGGAGAATTTTTTCTGCCTCAGCTTAATCCTGCCCTACCCTAAGAAAGGCATTGTGGTATGCCATCCAACTCAACACACCTGAGTTTGAATCCTCTCCCCGCTATTTACTATCTGTGGGGCCTTCTGTAATCATTAAGTCACTTCTCTAAGTCTTGTTTAGTCACTAACTCTTGGAGTAAAGGCCAAATAAAATAAGGCATTTAACCTCAGAGGATTAAGTGCTTAGTCATGTTAACTTGAAAATAAGAGGCATTTCTGGCAAAGATCTCTGTGACCCACTTACAAGACAGCGTGAGGCCAGCAAAGAAGGGGATATGGAGTCCCCTTTGGCCATTTTCAATAAAGAGAGCATCTTCCATCAAAAGCAAATTTGGGAGCTGATTCCCCTGCACAGCATTAGGATCAAGAGAGTAGCCAAAATAGGTACAATTTTCAAGCATTCACTAACACTTTATATATAACATTTTATCATGCCTGCAACAACTCAGTGGAGGGAAGGATAATTAGCCCTGTAATCACAGTGATTAAAGGAAATGAGGAAACAGAGTCCTCGGTAGGCAAGATGATTGGGATTGATTGGGTCATTTCACCTGGATGAGCAGGTTAAATGTGACAGTTCCTCTCTCCATGCACAGAAATGTTGGAGGCACCCATCAGACACCCAGAGTCTAAGCCGAAAGAGGTACACTGAAGGAAGTGTAGCTGCTTGGTAACCATGGAGATGAAGTTTCCTGAGCTACTCAATGAAGCTGAGAATGACAACCTGAGGGTCCATTGGCTTGTGCCTGTGTCTAGCCTACATACTTTTCCCCTCAAAGCCAAATCACTGAGCAAGATGGTTCACATTTCCCCAGCCAGGATCCAGATCCCCAGGCAAGACATGGGAGAGAATTCTAGGATGAGAGGCACCTGCCAAAGAGAAACTAATGGACAGCCCTTAGCATAGTACCCAGGGCACATACAGTCCTCAGCAAATTTTAAAAGCCATCATCTCTTTGTACCTTGCGTTTCTATCTCCAAATGGGAGGGGAGAGGAGGGAAGAATGAGCTTTCCTATTATTAGCCTCTGAGGATAGCCACTATTCTGGGGAAGTGGAAAGAGCACCAGAGAACTTTGGTTCAGATCTGCCACTAGCTGACTCACGAGTGCCTCAGTTTCCTCTTCTGTAAAAATAGTTTGATGGACTGAGAGATGTCTAGGCTCCCCTCTGGCTCTGATTCTCTGATCTTGCCTACCATGGGCAGCCAGGAGAAGTAGGAGACTTTGTCCCAAGAGCTCTTCAAAACAGGAATAGCCACACTCCTGTCTTGGATGCCCTGGGCATCCAAGGTTTAAGCCACAGGACTCTTTCTTGTACAAAGATGCTTTGTTTCTGACCTCTCCTGTCTGAAGTTAGGAAACCAGAAAGCCCTCAAGTGACAGACAGAAGCCTCCTCTGACCTTCTATGAATGAGGTCCTCCTCCTAGATATTGCCTCTTACAATCGTACTATCTAAAGTGTGTTCTGTGGGCCAGCAGCAGCAGCAGCAGCAGCACCTGGGAGCTTGTCAGAAATGGACTCCCAGGCTCTGCCCAAACCTGCCAAGTCAGAATTTGCATTTTAACAAATGCCTAGGAGGTACAGCAGTCCCCTCCCCACCCCACCCTTAACTGTGGTTTCAGTTGTCCGTGGTCAACTTTGTCTGAAAATATTAAATGGAAAATTCCAGAAATAAACACTTCTGAGTGGTGTGATAAAATCTCAACACGTCCCACTTCACCCACCTCCATCCAGTCCAGAGGATGTGAATCATCCCTTTGTCCAGTGTCCCCATGTTGTGTGTACTCCCCACCCACTAGTCTTGCGTGGCCATCTGAGTGGTCAGGCCCACTGTTGCCCTATCATATTGCTGTGTTTGTGCTCACACCACCCTCATTTACGTCACAATGGCTCCAAAGCCATCGGTAGCAGTAGTGATGCAGGCAATTTGGATATCATTTAAGTGAAAAGCTATGTATATACAGAAAAACCACAGCATCTACAGGTTTCAGTATTTTCCATGGTTTCAGGCATCCACGGAGAGTCTTAGGGTGTATCCCCCTTGGTTAAGAGGAAACTAGTACACAATCTTGAAATATTCAGACTCTTTTCCTTTTTGGCTCTTACTGCAACCTGAAATTCTTATTATATATTTATTTGTGTATTTTAAATAACTACTTTAATAGCTAAGCCATAAAACCCACAGGATGTTTTCCAACACTAACTTGGTGCCTGGCCTACACCAGGTGCTCATTTAATATGTGCCGAATGTATGATTCTCTGGTAGTTCCCACCTGCCCGTGGCCCTGGGACGGCTCTATGTTTTTGTTTTTCCTGCGGTGGCATTCTCTCATGGTACCTGCATACTTTCCTGGGCAGCCAACCAGGTCAATGATCTTAGTACCGCACCCAAACATAGATGATTTTCTTTGTACATTTGAACATCACACTAATCAATGGTCATGCTCAACAGTAAATGAGGTGCTGATTAAATTTTGAAATGCTGTTTATTGTCTCACAGAGGCAACACGGGGGGGGGGGGATTTTATGATGTCAGGATTTCCTATGAATTGCAAGCATAACTGAGAAAACACAATGAACAGCATTGTTATTTAAGTTAAGAGCTTTCAACTAAAACAATAAAATCATAGACTATTAGAGCAAAGAGGGAAGGACCTTCCAAGTCAAGTTCACTTTCTTTCCCCTGAAAAGCTGATGCCCAAAAGTTTAGACTGACTTCCAACGTCTCCAGATTGGTGCTATGCTAGGGCTTTGCCTTCAGGAGACTTCTAAACTCATTACAACCCACTTGGCCTGGAGAAGAGATCCATTTACCAGGAAGGCAAAGGACAGAGCCCCTGGGGAAATCCTATATAATAAAAGCCTAATATGCAAATTGACCAAACGGCAGAACGACCTGTCGATATGACACGCACTGATCACCAGGGGGCAGACGCTCAATGCAGGAGCTGGCCCCTGGTGATCAGTGCACTCCCACAGGGAGAGCACCGCTCAGCCAGAAGCCGGGCTCACAGCTGATGAGCGCAGCAGCAGTGGCGGGAGCCTCTCCCGCCTCTGCAGCAGCACTAAGGAGCAGCAAGCCGAGCAGTTAGGCAGTTAGGAGCAGCGAGAAGGCGGGCAGTAAGGAGCAAGGGGTCCAGAACTACGAGAGGGATGTCCGCCTGCCGGCTTAGCAGGCCTAAGCCGGCAGGTGGACATCCCCCAAGGGGTCCTGGACTGCAAGAGGGCACAGGCTGGGCTGAAGGACACCCCACCCCGGCCCAAGTGCATGAATTTCATGCAGCGGGCCTCTAGTGATAGAATAAAAGGGAACTCCAGATGGTCCTAGTTGTTTGTACTAAACGCTAAGAAAAGAAGATATGGGCAACTGCTAACTTCTTGCTCTGATAGATTGGGAAGGTGTTTTTATCTATTCATTAAAGGTCTCTAGGTCTTTATTAATATTGTAATCCAATGAACCATAGGAGATTCCCAACCTGGACAGGACAAAAGATGAGTAAGACATTTCATTCCTCCTTGGCAGGACACCTGAAGGGTGTCTCCATGGCTGAGGTGGGAAGTAGGGAGAGGGAGACTAGGTGTGCGGAAGTTAGTCTCTGTAGAGTTAGTTGGGGTGAAGAACTGTGCCCAACTGCTCTATTGCCTACTTGCTCAGTGCACCTCAGAAAGACCTCCCTTTCATCCACTGCAACCCCCCAGCCCAGGAGGTCCCTCCAGAAGACAATCTCTTTCTATCAAACTCTTACTTATCTGTGTCAAGATTGATGTATATATTCATGTTTATTCTAGAATAAAAAATATGAAATATACAGTGAATATATAAATATATAAGATATCTGCATTTATTTATGTTATATGTCTATAAATATTTGGATAATCTATCCAATTTTAAGCTGGTAATAAATTCAGAGGACAGGGACTCAATTTAATTATTTCATTATCCTCATGATGTTTGGCACATAAAAATTCAATTAATTCAGAATTTCCAACCACAGGAGGGATATAAATGTACCTTCCCAGGTATGTTTACAACCTATTTTTACTGTTTGATGAAACAAAGATGGAAAAAACCCACATGTATTTATATTTGATTGTTCTTATGTTGACTGAAGGGGGGGAATAACACATGTGGAGGTGAAAAAAAAAGCACTAGACTGGGGGTTGAGTTGCAGATGCTGGTCCCTGAGCTGCCATAAATTTTTCATTTTCTCTCTCTCAACCCTGGCTCCTGCCTGTGAAATGTGGATAGTAACTGAATTGCTTTTCTGATAGGCATGTTGTCAAGCAAATGCATAAGCAAGTTCATCATAACTAAGTCAGTGAATTTATCTTTTAAAATTTAAGAGTCAGATGGAAGGTGAATTCTAAATTGCACAGTACTTTGAGGACAACCAAAATGGAAAATAAAAAGGTGAGTTGTTTCAATTGAATATCTTCCTCACACCATTTTCTTTTTTTCTTTCTTTCTTTCTTCTCTTCTAGGACTCCATTCCAACTCCCCCAGGAAAATTCCCCCTTAAAGGAGGTAAGACCTTGGGGTTAGGAGTAAATGTGTAGTGAATCATCCACACGACATCATAGTTGTTCAACAGCGAGAGACATCATGGCAGCGCCCAACAGAAAAGAGGGTGGAGGCAGAGGTGGGCTGCTTAGGGCGGAGCTGCTGCAAATTGATTCACCAGAGCAGGCTGTGATCCACAAGCTCATCCCCACACGTTTCCCACCACCCCTCACCTCTCCCACTGATGGAAATTCTACCTCTGGCATAGGCTGTCGCATAGACATGGACAGGAATACAAAGCAGTGTTGTGTTAAGAGCCTGAAATCTGGAGTCAGGCAAATGTGGGTTTGAGTCTTGGCTCTACATTCCACGTAGGAGCCTCAGTTCCTTATTTATGAAATAGGAATAATACTACTACCTTATGAAGGTATTCAAGAAGCCAATCAGATCTCATCCATACATTGCTTGGCATGGCGACAAATACATAGTAATCATTAAATAATTGGTAGCAGCCAAAATGCATAATGCAGTTGAGGACTTGGGAAAACAGACCCTTCTTCTCCACCCCACCCCTCCACACTTCCTATCATTGAAGTCACTAAAATGCATTTGTCTCTACTCCAGAGGGCTGGTAAGCGGAGTTAGGTTCACAACAAAGGTGAAAACATTGAGATCATCTGAATAATCTTTCCATAGCACAAAGGAGGAGAAGTGTTGTGTCCAAGGACATATGGAGCCAAACCTAGAATCCAGATTTCCTCATCTCTAATCCAGTGGTCTTATCACCCAAGAACATTAACCCATCTCAGTTCTGTAATCTTTAGAATCTAGGTAACAAGCACAGCTGGATAACCAGACAGCTCAGAGAGAAAAAAAAGGAAAAGAGAAAGGATGGGTTATCATAGGCACCCAGGTAGAGACACCAGAGCATCCTTAGAACCAAAGGAGGACACAGTGTCTGGACACAGCCTCTCACACCAACAACATCACAGCACGGCCCCTGGAGAGAGCTCCCATCATAGGCTGCCAAGCACAGGGATTTTAACTAGTGGTTCTGCCCCTATGATAGTTTCCACCAGTCCAGAGTGGAATCAGAAAAAGGAAGACAAGGTCACCCATTTTCTCAGAGCCAATTATTTGTAAGTAAGGGGCACTCCTTTGCTCTGAGAGTATATACTTTTCTAAAATGTTAAAATGGTCTTTCTTTTGTAAGATGAAGCTGATATGGATGGAAGTTAAGTTGGTTTGCTTTTTGTCCAACTTATTTTTTTGTTTTAATGGTCACAATAGGCAAAATCAAAAGCTGCCCGCTCTGTATGGGTCACTGAATTTTCACTTGGGGTAATTTCATCGATCCATGAAATCCAAAATGTGGGCGCCATGGACTAGATCACAGTCAGATCTCTTCTTATCTTGGCCATCACTGTGAATTATCAGAAGAGAAACTAATCCAGTCTCAGTTTACAATTTAATGTTTCTGCAACATTAGCATAAAAATGCTAATAAAAATCCCCACTAGGGCTATGTAACTTTTGGAAAGGGCCTTCCAGTACCTCCCTTGGGTAGATCTTACCTCCCTCCTGGGAGCGAGCAACATGGGGATTTAGTGATCCCATTTTGCAGGTGAGGAGCTGAGGCCCATGCAATCAAGGCGACTTGTCTAAGGTCGTCCAAGGAGCTGCTGGTCGTCTGGGTTCCTCTCCATTTCCCTGCATGACATGCTTCAGCCATAAGCGCCCATCACCCACTGTGTGTGGTCCCTAGCTTGCTCCTGCTTTTAATGCAAGCCTACTCTCCCCTTCACGGGGCAGAATGCAGGCCTGCTGGGAAGGAGAGGTAGAAAGTATAGTCCCAGGGAGCAAGACCTGGTCTCCAGAACCAACCTTCACTCCAGCAACTGTTTCTCTGGGCACATCTTTCTTCCTCCCCGGGCCTCGTCTGTAACTGAATATACTCAATGAACTGGAAAGTCCTTCCAGCTTTGACACTTTATGATAATTCTGTTGTTTAATAGGTGAATATATAAGAAAAACTCTAACAAAGCCCTTGAGGCAATCTGCAGCCAGGGCTCCTGCCCTCAGCAAGCCCGCCTTACACAGGCACACGCAGCACCTTGTCTCCTTTGAAAAGCCATTGCAAGATATTCCAGGCAGAGCGGAAGCAGCTCCTGGGAGGGTGCTCCAGAGGCAGCATGTGGTTTGTCACTGGAGCGGACCAGGGAAGAAGCCAGACACTTTCCGGGAGCCCTGTGTCACCGGCTGATGGAAACTGTCCCCCAGGAGCAGGAAATGGGCAGCAACCCAGAGCCTAGGAAGCAGGGCCGTGCCTGTGCACTAAAGTAACAGCACAGCCTGACAACCAGTTGCAGGGAAACCATGGAAAACCAAGCCCTTTGTGTAGGGAAAGGAGTTCTCAGTCCCAAGACAAAAGCTTCCTATTCCCACCCAAAACACTGGTCACCTGCAGCCACCTCACACTTGCTCTGTTGTGCTTAGGACTCAGTAGACTGCTCTGGGGTTCAGCCAGGACTGTGGGCCAGCAAGAGCCTGGGGAGAACCTCCCATCACACCCTCCTCTTCTCGTCCAGAAAACAGAGTTAATAAATCTCGCACAGAGCCGCTGAGAGGGTGACATGGGACAGCACGTACAACCGTCTCTGTCACCCGTGTCCTTTGGACACATGGTCCACTCTATTCTTTCATCGTCAATAAGATGGCTTCACTCCAGCCCATATATGGCGAGGAACCCAGGGGGGCTGCCGGGAGGGCGAGGCTTGTGCTGCTTCTCCTCACCTCTTGTTCTGATCTTCCGTTTCCACCACATTTTGAACCTTGCGTGTGCTCATGTTATATGGCTTATTTGTCCAAACCACAGACTGCGGACACCTCTGCCTTCTTTCCCGAGTTCGCACAGCACCCTGCCTTGTGTATAGCAACGTTTACAGCAGGCTTCGGGGTGTGGAGAAAGCGGGTGGGCGGTGCAGTTCACGCAGAGGACCATGCACATGGCATACTGTGCCCTTGTCCCGGGAGGCCGCTGTGGTCCCAGCCACGGGGCATTGCTGCAGGGACAGCATTCCTCTTGGGTTCAGCCCTCCACCATGCACACTGACCCCTCTCCTTCCCACCTGTTTCTATGTCCTCCTTCTCCCCATTCCCACCCCTCACACACATATACATGCTTCCCCTCATAAACTCTGCAGAAAGTCCAATTCCACTGACTCTATTTTGTAGAAAAATTTTTGTCCCCTTGGTCTCACTCCCAGGCCTTCCCAACATCCCAGCAACCAAATGACAGTTCTTCCTGGCACTAGAGGAATTCTGTAGACAAGTTTTAAATCAGTTTTCTTTTATCCCCTCACTTCATATGAATGAGGATCCAGCAGGGTAAAAATAATTACCATCGATGTGCCAAGCACTGGCCTGAGGGCTTTGTGATTCACTCACGCTTTCCTCACAACAAGCCCCAGGGATAAATAGTATCTTTATGTGTAGGTATGGAAACTGGTGCACAGAGAGGTTTACTGACTCACCTAAAATTGCACAGTTAGCAAGGAGTGCGACAAGACCTCAAAATCCAGGCTGGCCTGCCTTGGAGCCTTTTTGCTTAACCAGGGCTGTACCACCAGACGCTTAGTAACACGCAGCTGCTTCCTTCCAGTCCCCCCACCCCCCACCCCCACGCCTGCCCCAGTTCTCTGTGGCTGGACTCCTCCCATCTCCTCCTCAACTCTCAGCCCCTGCTCCAGCATCTATTTTGTTGCCGATGAATCATGCTCTCCATTATGCTGGAATACGTACCTACAATCCAGTCATTGAAGCAACTCACTTTCTCTTGCAAGAACTGGAATTTCCTGCTTTCTAAAATATCAAAAGTGATGGGGGCCAGCCAGATGGCCTGACTCTGGCATGGACTTTGCTTGGAGCATAACTTCCAGAAATCAAGCAAATATCTTGGAGCATAACTTCCAGGAATCAAGCAAATATCTTAAGATTTGTTGGCCATTTAACTGTTCTAATTTATACATTTTGCATGGCTTGCTTGGCAGACCACCCTTGTCCCCATGCCATGTCCTTGCTAAACAGAAAATGTGAGCATCAGAGAGATCAAGCAAGGTTGGCTCTCTAATTGCACCTAGTGAGCCCATGCCCAAAGAAACAATAAAGCTGCCCATAGAAAGGCAATAAAGTTAAACCACTCAGGCTGGCTCCTCACCAATCCCCAGCTATCCCCAATGTCACATGACTGCACTCCACAGGGTCACAGCCCCACCAGGACCCTGCGCTGCAGCAGAAGAGGCAGGTGGAGGAGCAGCAGCCCCCTTTCCTAGAAAGACTGCAACTAGCAAGCAGAGACCCCAATTCTACTGGCTGGACTGAGCTGGATCTAGATAGGCCAACCCACCAGATGTTGTCGCTTTTCTTCTTTTTTCATAGCAAGAGGGGGTACCTCTGCTTAGTGGGAAATTTCTTTTCAGACAGTCACAGGCCTCTGAGAGCCTATTTGCTTCTCCTTTTACATTAAACACACTCACTGCAAACCCTCTCTTACACTCGCTGTCTTGTTCTTAAGGCAGAACTAACAGGAATCGGGAATCTCTTCACAAGAAAGAAAACAGAAAATGGGCCACTCAGAATAAAGTGGGATAGGGTGCTGGAGAGGCCATCTAGAGTGCTAAGGGATCTATACCTAATCCCACCTATTGCCCCCAAGAGGAGAGAGGGGGTACTAGGAGGGGAGGGGGGGAGGGAGGGAAGGAAAATAGGAGGAAAGGGGAGGAAAAGGGGGGAGAAATATTCTGATCCCTGAGAAATTTTAAAAATTATACTTGAATTTAGCACATACAAATCATAAGTCTCTAAATACAGAGGAAATCCTCATCTTTTAACTATAAGGAAAAATGAAATAAATAGAGGTGGGGAAGGGAGGAGGGACTAAGAGAAGAAGGAAGGGAAGAAGGGAGGGGAAACAGGCCTATTCCTCAAACTTGCTTCATCACTTATTTCACCCTAGACTTCCGGACACCACATGTGTTGGTTTATATTTCTACAAAGCCCAGCAGTGCAAGCCCCAAACCACAGAATGGGAGCCAACCATTATTGAATATACTTTGGGTGACAGATAGAGACTCCTTGTTATGCATTATCTCATTCAATCCTCCCAGAAACCCTTCAAGGGAGTTTATGATTGTCCTCACTTATAGGAAAATTCAGAGGCTGAGTGACTAGTAAGTGGCAGAGGAAGAACTTGAACCCAAGCCAGTCTGATCCCAAGCCTAACATGCTAAGTGTGCTGTCACACTTCTGCATCTAGAATAAGCTAGGAAGTTTTTTCCAAACGGAATTTAAAAGGTTAGCCGATCGCACTGCAAGACTCCAGATTTACTTTGCCTTTTAGCTTGTAGACTTTAAAGGTGCTTCTTAAATGCCCCCAATAATATCCATTCAACCTGCATTTAGTAGAAGCGAATTTCAAGAAAATATCCACAGGGTCAGACAGGTTTATCTTACATACTGCAACAGGTCAGGATTGAAAAGCCCCAACATCCTAAGGAACCGTCAAGGGATTCAACTGAGTTGCACCTTGATCTCAGTTTGTACTACTGTTCACTTTTTTTGTGTTTAACAGTGAGCATGCCAGCGTGGGTAGTCCCTAAAACTGCTGTTTGTAAGTCCAAGGTCACCTGTCATAGAGTTTCTCCATCACTAGTTGGCCTGGGGGCATCAAGAAAGCGGTTAAGTTAAAGCCAGTTGAGGATGAACTTTGATTCCAACTCCTACCGATACTGGAGAGACTCTCCCCTAGATGTCACTGTTGGGACTCTCCTGGCTATGCTCCCAGGCGGATGGAATAGAAGCCAGGACAAGGTAGATGCAGAGGCATCAGAATAACTCCTCTCCTTCCTGGGAGGATTAAATATTTTCAACAGATGGAAGGAGGATTCTGCACACTTTTCCGGAAGTGTCAGATGGCCTCAAACACTTATATACGTAATTGAGACACTCTGATCCATCAGGTAATGCCATGTTTTACCTGATGTGTGATGAGCTGTGTTTTAATGAGCATTTCATCAGCCAGATTGCTCTGCTAAGTGGTATTGTTAGGAAAAGAGGAGTCTGGGAGGAAGGGACTACCACTTGCTGGCTGTCTCCTCTATGTCATATTCTGCATTGCCCACTGGACATCCATAATCTCATTGCATCATCACTACATCCATACATTTGGGTTGACTGTTATCCCCACTGTTATAGATGCAGTCACTGAGGGTCAGTAAGAGGCAGTGGCAGCTAAAAGCCTTGACCAGAACCCAGGGGCTTGTTTTGAGATGCACTGTGTCTGTCTCATCCCGATATCAACCTGTATGGTGCCTGGCACTCAGATACATACCATCTGGCTGAAGTGGTTAGTGTGGCTTGTTTTGCCACCCTGGGCATTGTTGCATCTTACTGTTAGCCTGACTGCCCCTGACCGATGACTTGGCAGGGTTCGGCACAAGGGCCTGGAGTCACTTTCTGGTATTCTCCCACAAGGGGGAGCCCAGAGATTTGTTTGCCTAGCACCTCCAGCTGTCCTGTTTTCCATCCAGGGTTTATGGTGGCTGCAAACCCACTTCTTCTCTGCTCCATAGGAAGACCAAACAATAGGAACAGAGCCTTAGACTAGGAGTGTTCTGAGCCCACTGCTCCTGACCTACTGCGGGGTCTTGGCCACACTTTCAGCCCCTTTGGGTTCAGTCTCCCCACTCATAGGACTAGGATCATGGTTAACTTGGCATCTAATGGCACTTTCAGGCCTAACCTTATAAGATCTCAAGGTGGGGTCCAGTCTTCAGATTATCACTATTCTGACGTCTAGAACATGATCCTTTCAACTACCTTAAGCAACACCTCTCTTCTGTGCAGCTAGCTAGGAGGGTTTCATTGCCACATATTACTCTTAGGGCTTTCAAAAAAAGCCTAAGAAAGTTTCATGATCCTTCCAGAGGAGTCCAAAGCTTGGGAAAAGAGCTTACAAATCTTTCCAATTGGAAGGCCTTGCTCCTCAGAAGAATTCAGAGTACTTGAGTTGTTTGAAGGATGGAATGCCCCACATAAGGAGTAAGGAGCCCTGGACTCTGGTCCTGCCCCTGTCACTAACTCACAGGGTGACCTAGGACAAGCATGCTGTGGGGATAACATAGAGGAGCACATATATTATGTGGCTACCATGCCTGGCCCCGGTGACTTCTCAGGGAATTTCCATTTCTATGAACCATGCAAATCCTAAGGAACCAGACTATAACCTTGATTATCCCAGAGCTAAAATGTTCTGTTCTACCATGGTATGTGTCTGGAAATCTGAATATGTGAAGACAGTCTCTTAGCTGGGATAAAGCAACATGCCCACAAAGGCAGACAGCTGGGGCTGGGACTAACTTTCCCCCCGTAACAGGCCTGGCAGTATACAGTGAGTCTACACAGCCTACTAGAACAGGCTAGATGGGCCTTTCTAGATCATCAAATCCACACTGCTCTTCATCTAGATAGGGACACAAGAGCCCAGAGAGGGGAAACTCCCAGGCCCCCAACTCAACCATGACTTACAGAAGGTTCTCATTTTCCCCATGTAAGTCTTCAGCTCTTCAAACTGACCCCCACCCCCAGACATGACATTCATCTGGGAAATGAATGAAACAGGGAGTGTGTTGCTCCCTATGCTCCCAGCATCCCAGATTCCAGGGACATGATAGGATTCCAACTATATGTAACACTAGCTATTCATAAGTCACTCCTCATCTTCATAACCAAAAAAGAAAGTCAGATCATGGTGTTCCAGGGTGATGAGGAGACATGAGCCACATATAAAGTTCACCCAGCTCTTGGCAAGCACCCTACAACTCTGAAAAGCCACCCAATGCCTCTTTGACTGGCACCAACTGGTCAGATATTTGAGGTGCCAGTACTGCGACTTCCAGTGTGGTTTTTGTGTCCTCAGATGAGGTCCTCCCATCGCCTCGCCTGAGAACTGGGGATAAGAGCAGCGTTGGCCATTAGCTGAGTGCACTTGGAGCCTCAGTGTGTGGGCTCCACAGAGCAGGCTGCACCATCTTCCTGCTAACAGCCTCCTTGTCAGGTGGCAAAGGCCCCTCTGGGCTCCTCTCCAGGTTCAGCCACCCCACCCATTCCATTTAAAACTCCTCCAGCATCCTGGGTCCCTTTTCCTTAGCCATGTCATGGGGGGCTGCCCATGTTTTTCCTTTCTCTTGAAACCATCTAAAAGGTTCAAGAAAAATTAAAATACGCCATGCCATTTGACTTCAGGAAATGCAAATGTTTCAAAATAAGATGTGTGTTTTTCCATCCTTGGGTTTCTCAGAATTACAACTGAGGTCAACCCACCAAACATGCAAAGAGCAAAGGGGAAAGAACAAAAGCAGTTGCATGTGTGAGAGGCAAGCCCAGGCTTGTACTTCTGTAGTCATCTGCCTATAGAAGCTCACCTGAGATGGCATGCTGGGGGGGACCTCTGGCCTATGAGCAGAGCCTGTCCTTGCTGGGATATGTTGGCCTCAGTCCACGACACGAGTCTTATCCTCTCATGTAATCTAACAGAACCTGCAGGACTAGTGGGAGAATGAACCCAGGTGTTATCTCAACCCCGAGGGGAAAAGCAAGCCAAGCATCCCATTCACCTCGCTCATGCCTTGAACACTTAGCTGACTTTCACAGAAAGATGGAAGAGAGAAGAACTGGATGATTCAATTCAACAAACATTTGTGGAGCATCTTCTGGGCTGGGCAGTGGGGAATGTATGAACAGTAGTCTCTTTACAGTCCAATGGAGGAAGATAGGCAGGCAGAGGGAAGGGTCAGACAAATATGAGCTATTATTATCATTACTAGCACTACTATTGCTACTATTATTATTAATTAGGACAGAAGATGAGGGACGAGAACCCAGAGAGCATGGATGCCACGTGGAGGAGCATGGCCCTGATCCTGCAGAGCCTCTTTAAGGGTTGAGGACAGACAAGGATGAACCCACCCTCTGCTCCTGCGGAAGGGGCCTCTAGCAGCAAACTTGTTCAGACAGCAGAGGGAACTCTCCACTTAACATTCAACCTTTCCAAGTCCAGTGCTGTGAAGAACCAGGAGAGATTTTTCTTGGGCCTGGGAGGAGAGGGCGGTGAGGAAGACTGTGAGTCTGAGTACTGCTCAGAGACCAGTAAGCAAATTCATAACTGAGGTGGCTTCAATTGAATTGGCTCCTGGCTGCCTGGTGTCTGATGGCTGGAATGAATAGTCATTTGTGATATCATCCAAAAGATGTCAGTGTCTGGTTATAGACCTACCAGTTTTACAGCCGGGAAAACCAGGCGCAAAGACAAAAGGGAATTTGTCCAGAGTGAGTTGAATTCATGAGGCACTGCAGGAAATGTGTAACTTGGTTCTTAGCATACAAAAGAGTTACTATAATAAGAAGAAGCTAAGCCACCATCACCAATGTATATATTTAAAATATTTTTATATCTTAAATACCATAATGACATAAACATTGTCTTTTTCCACCTGCCAAGGGAGCTCATGATAGAAGGCTCCCTGCTTAGAACACTTTGATCCTATATCCTCTTAAAACTGAGCACAAGGATGTGTTTATCTTGATCCTATATCCTCTCAAAATTAAGCACAAGTGTGTGTTTATTCCCACTGTCTAGCAAAACAGCCTCAAGGAGGAAGCCTAGCTTCTGGAACCGTGTAGACTTGGAGGTGAATCTCAGCATTTCCACCAACCTGCTTGACTTGCACCACTGACCATGTGTCTAAGCATCAGAATTAACCTTGCAGAGTTATTCTGAGAATCACATGAGCTGAAATACGTACAGGTACCCCACCCAGTGTTTGGTGCCCTCTTACGGGAAGGACAGCAACAATTTCCATCATATATTGTCCTGACTGCCCCCACTGGCTGAGTGGCCTGGGACAAGGTACTTCATCTGTCTGGTCCCCAGGCTTTTTCTCTCTGTCCAAGGGACTTAATGATACCTCTCTTATGGAATTTCCCCAAAGATGAAGTGAGGTAAGATAAGTAATCGGACAGGAATGGCACCTGGTACACATAGGAACCCAGGTCATATATGTTTTTGTCCCCCCAACTTCCAGTCTTTTGTAAAAGCCCAAGTGGAAGCAATCAACTTTTTGAAATCTAAGGTACCTGATGGCAAAATGAGAAACACACAGATAGATCTCCTTTGCCCCCAGATGGAAACTGAATGGTAACTGTCTCCATCAAAGGGTCACGGAAAAAGGTCTGGTATCTCCAGGTCCCAGAGCAGAGGAAGACAGTCAACATGTGCTCTTGTTTTTAGGAAACTGCTCAGAGGACATCTTATGTATCCTGCAGAGGGCTCCGTTCAAGAAGTCATGGGCCTACCTCCAAGGTCAGTAACCAAGCCACTGAACCCCAACCACCGAGAGCCACTTCCTGTGGTCTTCCAGAAACTTCTAAGCCAGAGGCCATAAGTAGAGGCCCAAGGCCAAATGTGACCTGCAGATGTATTCTGCTTAGCCAGTAAGCTTTTGTTTTTTAATCATTTGAATTAAAATTCCTTAGGGGGAAAGAGAAGAGAGTTACTCTAAAACTACAAGACTCATCTTTCCTCAGCCCCATTCCCTCCTTCCCTTTGCCTACCTGGCCCCTGAAGGCATCTGGGCCCCAACTCCACCACTTCTATTCTGCCACCTACAAGTTGCAGGCCACATGCATAGTGCTTTTCCTCATACAAGGAAAGCAGGCTCTTAAGCTCTGCCTCTATCAAGTTATTCCCAAGGGAACCACAAAACTGCCCTGTCCCCAGATTGACAGCTTAATGAACATGTCGGCACAGGGCCTATTTGCATATTGCAGCAAGGTAAGAGGCCCCTTCTAAATGAAATAATGAGAGCTATTTACACTGGGAAAAATGAGATCTGGAGAAGATATCCAGGATTCTCTGAATAGCCCTTCTGCTCATTTTAGAAATTCAATTTTGCAGTTAAATTAGTTTGCACTTTTCAATTGAATTGCAATGAGGTTTAAAGGGAAGAAGACATAGAGGCAATTAAAACGAACACACCAGCTTCCCAGCTCTGAAAGGCACCCTGACCGATCAGGGCTGATGTTCACTTGTTAGGGCTCAGAGAGCCTTGGCTTCTGACATGAACATGTTGGCTTAGAGCAGTGGTTCTCAACCTTCCTAATGCCGCAACCCTTTAATACAGTTCCTCATGTTGTGGTGACCCCCAACCATAAAATTATTTTCGTTGCTACTTCATAACTGTAATTTTGCTACTGTTATGAATCGTAATGTAAATATCTGATATGCAGGATGTATTTTCATTGTTACAAATTGAACATAATTAAAGCATAGTGATTAATCACAAAAACAATATGTAATTATATATGCGTTTTCTGATGGTCTTAGGCGACCCCTGTGAAAGGGTCGTTCAACCCCCAAAAGGGTCGCGACCCACAGGTTGGCGACCCACAGGTTGAGAACCGCTGGCTTAGAGGATCTGCTAATGCTCTGCTTTTCTACAAACCCAGCTGGGAAGAGCCCCTTAAAGTATCTACGTGTAAAGGGTCTACACAGTCATGTTTGGCTGCCCTTTCAAAGAGAGGAAGACATTCAAAAATTTAGACAATGAATGGCTAAAGGATACATCTTAATATGAAAGCAAATAGACTAAGATTCTCCTGGACATCTTAATGCCTAAACTGGTTACTAACTGAACACAAATAAATGTCCTATCTCTGATATTTTGTGCAATGCCCACCAAATAGTAGTCCTCCCATTGATCAAACATTTATTGATTGATTGAAAAAATGAACATGAGCCCTGGCTGGTTTGGCTCAGTGAATAGAGCGTCAGCCTATGGACTAAAGGGTCCCAGGTTTGATTCTGGTCAAGGGCACATGCCTGGGTTGCAGGCTTGGTCCCCAGTGGGGGCAGCCAATCAATGATTCTCTCTCATCATTGATGTTTCTCTCTCTCCCTCTCCCTTCCTCTCTGAAATCAATAAAAATATATTTTTTAAAAATGAACATGATAGTACAGAACTTGTGGGGAATACAGCCCAGGAGGTTATAGTCTGAAAAGGCAAAGATAATCCTATCTAATAAAGAGGGAATATGTTCATTGACCCTCACGCTGTTGCAAAGATGGCACGCCCACAGCCAATAAAGAGAAAATATGCTAATTGACTGCCCCACCCTCAAAGATGGCGGCACCCACAGCCACAGGATGGCAGGGCCCAGTCCCCTCAGCCCCGCTGGGGCAGCAGGTGCGCAGCAAGGCCGGGCCCAACCCCAGGCAGGTGTGGCAAGGCTGGGCCCACCCCTAGGCAGGCCCAGCACTCTTCGCACTTGCCTCCGGAGTCCCCCAGTCCCCTCAGCCCTCCAGCCGCCCAGGGCCAGCCTGAGGCACAGGCAAGCCTCAGATGGCAGCTGCCCAGCTGCCCAGAGCCGCCTGTGGCTTAGGTAACCAGGGCCGGCTAAGGCTTGCACTGCCAGCAGTGGCAGCAGCAGAGGTATGATGGGGTGTCACCTTCCCCTGATCACCAGGTCGCCTCCCGCCCCTGAGGGCTCCTGGACTGTGGAAGGGGGCAGGCCGGCTGAAGGACCCCTCCTCCAGTGCATGAATTTTCATGCACCGGGCCTCTAGTAATTATGATAACAGAATCCTATATAATAAAGAGCTAATATGCTAATTAGACTGAACAGCAGAACAACCATCCGGACAACTGTCTGGATGACCTTTTGGATGAAGCTGGGGCTGCAAGGGCTGGTCAAGGCTGCAAGGGGCTGCGAGGGCCGGCTGAAGTAGCCAGGCTGTGAGGGCTGAGCCTCTTGCACGAATTTTGTGCATCGGGCCTCTAGTAATGTAATAAGTGGAAAACAATTCTATAGGAGGTTCAGACCCTCAACTTTGGCATTGGAAAAAGGGAAGAGGGGCAGTTTTGTAGCTGTGCCTTAAATATTAAGCAGCACCTAGAAAGAGTAACACAGGAGATATTCTGGATAGTTGGGACAGCAGATAATATAGAAGACAGGAAGGAGTCTTGAAGGGGGAACTTTGAATAAAGGCTTCAAATTTTCTGGTCTGCATTCTGCCCAATAATTGTGATTTTGTTTTTCCTTCTCTTTCCAGTGTCAAAGCACATAAACAAAACCAAGTTGTCTTGGAACCAAGATGGCATTGTCCATGGACTCAGATATCAGGATGGGAACCTGGTGATCCAGTTCCCAGGTTGGTACTTCATTATTTGCCAACTGCAGTTTCTGGTGGAATGCCCAGAACATTCTGTCGACCTAAAATTGGAACTTCTCATCAACCAAGATGTCAAAAGGCAGACTTTGGTGACAGTGTGCGAGTCTGGAGTACAAACCAAAAACATATACCAGAACCTCTCTCAGTTCCTGCTGGAGCACCTCCAGGTCAATACCACCATCTCGGTCAAGGTGGATAAGTTCCAGTATGTGGATACAAACACCTTTCCTCTTGAGAATGTACTATCCATCTTCTTATACAGTTCAGACTGAACTCTTTCTCCTGGCCTCTACCATACAGCACCTCATCCATCCAAACACTTGGGCAAAAAGGAAACTAGACCAAGACTGAAACCACAAAGGGTATTACATAGTATGCTTCTCCTTCTGTCTGTTGGAAAGATACAGCTCCAGGGTTAAAAAGAGAGTTTTGAGTGAAGTGTCTTTCAGAGAGAAGGCAAGGAAGGAATGTCGTGTGGTGGACAGAGCCCCCAAAGGGAATCAGAAGGGATGGATGTATGTTCCAACCACTAACTCACTGTATGACCTGGACCTATTCCTTTCCCCTCCTTGGAACTCAGGATCCACGTCTGAAAAATGAAGGGGCTGGATTCGAATCTCTCCAAAGTCTCCTCCATCTCAGAAGACCAGCCTCTCTCATCACAGACCTGGGAACTAAGATTCCAGACAGCGTTCTGGAAGCCCCCAACCAAAGGGAAGGCCCCCCCACCAATGTGAAACCAATGGTACTGGCAGCATCTGGCTGCACACCACCTCAGCAGAGTCAGAATTTGGAGACAAAATTCAGGGCACCTGCCAAATGGTGTGAATTGTAGGACCTAAAATGCATAAGAAAGGATTGCCAAACTGACCACCCAGAACCGAAGAGGCCTTGTGGATATTTGGGAAACCATCTGACCAGGCTTGACTCCATTCCAGTTAAGATGGACAAGAACTCACCAACAGAGAGTTTCTGTTTCCTGTCAGAAAAGTGCTATGCCTTCAGCACACTCTCAAATCATAGTGCAATGGGCAGGAGATGCAATCATTTGGTCAGGGCATAGCTGCTGCCATCTCCCACATGATCTCATCCTGCTCCCTGCTTCAAACACCTCTCAGAAAATCATTTCTGTGAGAGCTTTTAAGGCCCCACAAAGTTGTTGACAGACAATGACAACCTTGGAAATGGTTGAATATTATGAGCAAATGACACAATCTATGGTTGTAAAGAACTTCTCTGCACAATGACAACCTCGTCTCCTGATTTGGATAACCAGGAGATTCTCTAGCTCCATCAATCCTTACAACTGTCCATCATCTCTGAAGCAGCATCTTATTGTTTGAAAGTTCCACTGGACTTAAAGTGTAAGCTGCTGAGGTTATTCCTCAGAAAGAAAAGGGGCTCTTAACTGCTACACAAAAGAATGAAACAAAATTTGCATGTTTCTCAAGAAGGAGGAGAGAAAAGAAAGGTGTCAAAATTCAGGAAAGTTTGTCAAAGTTTAGAAAAGTTCTAAAAGAAGGGGAAAAAATCAGCAGGGGTGGTATGGATGAGAAGGACTTGGGAGAACAGAAAAGACTAAAGGGAAATTTTAAGTCCTTTGCTGAACAGCATGCTCTGTTGCCTCCTCCTAGGTCAGTGAAATACTCAGTAAAAGTCTACATTTCTCTTAAATGCTTCTGTGAGTAGATTCTTGGGGAGCAGGGCGCATTGGAAGAGGTGTTGCACTCAGCAAGACAAGAGATACGTGATAATAACACAGACAGGTTTTGAGGGCCAAAAGCTAGAGAATAAGGTGGCCTGTGGGCATTTGAGTTCTACCCTAACTCTGTAAGACAAATGAATCTTGCTTTAAACCAAGTCATTCATGCATTCCTGGAAAGGTATCTGCAACCTAAGCAAATGTCAACGAAGCAATTTTTTACTGTTTCATATTCCAACTCGAGAAAGGTTTCATTTGCACTTTTCACCAACCATCCTCTGAGCAGAGGTGCCTCACTTTGACATTGTGAGTGATTCTCAATATTAGTCTCTATCAAGCAATACTCTGAAAGCCAACAGCTGAAGACATAGGGAGCACAGCTTAAAAGGAATCTTGTAGCAAGACAAAATAATAAGAGAATAATCTTTAGTAATTCACCTGATATGTAGGGGGTGGACAACCTAAGAAGTTCAAAACTAAATTCTGTTACTCTCTGAGGGTTAACCAGCCCCCTGGGAATATTATGAGCAAATGACACAATCTATGCAAATAAAATAAATGATTTTTGTAACTGGGAATTCAGGCTACCTGAAACATATATCTCTTTGGTAAAAACTCAACTGCCCAATACATACATACATACATACATACAAACACACACACACACACACACACACACTATACTTGTAAAACTTGTAGAGGAGGATGAGTTGATAAAAAAGTAACAAGTCAATGAAGACTAACTGTATTCCTGCCCTCGGGAAAATTCATACCACTGATTATTCTGACACAAGGCAAGAGCCTTTCAGTCAAGAAGATACACTAGTCATTTGTATCATCTCTGGAAAGATCCTGAGAGATAAGCAGAGCCAACGTTTGAAAGGAAGTCCAGTGAAAGGCAGGGGCTTGTCAAGTCCTTACACATGATTAGTAGCAGAGCCAGGAATGGAGTCCAGCCTCCTGTCTCCACTATTTCCCATTGGGCTTTATTGGTCCCCTCCACAGCCTTTCTTTAAAAAAAAAATTATATATGTCTCAGAGAGGAAGGGAGAGGGAGAGAGAGATAGAAACATCAATGATGAGAGAGAATAATTGATCGGCTGCCTCCTGCATGCCCCCTACTGGGGATGGAGCCACAACCCAGGCATATGCCCTGACTGGGAATTGAACCAGTGACCTCCTGGTTCCTGGGTCTATGCTCAAACACTGAGCCACACCCAGCTGGGCAGCCTTTCTGTAATTCCTCAGGTCACAGCTTTGGAGCCCTGCATTGGAGCAGCCAGTGTTCAGGGCTGTCCCCTGTTCTGCCTCTGCCACTCCAGTCACTGCTGGATGATCATGCTAATGTGAGACACAGATGGTCTCCAGATTCAATAAGTGGCCAAATCCAGAAAAAGGTTAGAGTCCCATGATATAAAGTTCTTTCTCAGAAACTGAAGAAATATGTAAGCCAATAAAAAAAAGTTTGTTTAAATTTGAAGTTATACATATGTGTATATGCATATGTGTGTATACTATGTGTGTACACACATATGTGTATATACATGTGTGCACATGTGTGTATTATACATTTATGTGTATTATATATACATGTTGTATGTGTGTGTGTGTACTTCTCCCTAATTGCTTTAAAGGTCATCTGCTTAATCAGAGGTCAGGGGAGGAAGCCTGATTCTTGCTCTGGGCATTATAAAATGTATATTCATTTGTAAATATTTTTTAATTATAGAAAGAACAGAAAATAGTATTTTTCCCATGCCTCACCAGCTAATTTAATAACTATTAATATGTTACTATATGTCTCTGCTTCTGTTTAAAAAGAAAATAATCCATATAGAGCTAAAATCTCAACCCTCCATCCACGTTCCTACACACTCCCCAGAGAACAGCCCTTGCCTGAAGTTTGTGTGTCTCCTCCGCTTACATAAATTTATACTTGTTCTCCCATTAGACTATATAAGAGAGTTTTGTGTGGATTTTAACATTTCAATAAACAATATCATACTTTATATAACATTTTGTGCTTGAGTTTTTTTCACATAACCTTAGGTTTTTGAGATTCATGCAGATTGATACATGTAGATCGAGCTCATTCATTTAATTACCACCTACTGGTATTTCCTTGTTTAACTATACACAGTTTGCCCATTTTTCTATGGATGCACATTCAGTTTGTCTCCTGAGTTAGCTGCAATAAAGTCCACCGTCCTGAACAGCTCCCACCCCTTATTGCCAATTTTCTATGCAACAAAATACTCTTTAAAAATGATAAATAGAGTGGTTCCTCCTTTATCCACAAGAAATACGTTCCAAGACCCCCAGTAAATGCCTGAAACCATGGCATACCAAACCCTATATGTACTGCGTTTTGTTTTGTTTTTTCATATACATACTTAACTTTTCATTCTTTTTCTTAAAAAAAAAAAAAGCACTTTCTGGCTTCTCTTTGGAATATCTCAATTGCCAGCATCACTGTTCTTGTGCTTAGGGGCCACTGTGAAGTGAAATAAGGGTGACTTGAGCACAAGCACTGTGATACTGCAACAGTCGATCTGATCACCAAGACAGCTACTGAGTGACTAACGGCAGGGAGCATGTAGAGTGTGGCTTCGGGGGACAAAGGGATGAGTCATGTCCCGGTTGGGATGGAGCTGGACAGTATGAGATTTCATCACACTCCTCAGAACAGCCTGCTCTTTAACATTTATGAATTGCTCATTTCTGGAACTTCCCATTTAGTATTTCAGACCACGGTGGACTGTGGGTAAGTGAAAGCAGGAAACCTGGGATCACAGACCAGGAGGCTGCTGCAGTAGCCCAGAGCTACTGAGTCAACCTTGGCTGGTGAGATTAGCCCCCTCTGGACCAGCTCCTGAATGTTGGAATCTGAGGAACTCTTTCCAGCTTTCCTGAGAACTTCTCTGCTCTGCGCATCCATTCCATACATGTCACGGTGCCAGTATGGTGCCTGGACCCATGCCAGGTGCTGGTTTATGATCCAGTGTGTTGTGTGCCATGGCTGTGCCAGGCAGCAGCCAAATCAGCCCTAGTTCACGTGTGTTTGGAACACACCTTTCCAGCGCTCTGAGGCTTCCCCGGATCCAGCTCTCTTTCTGGAGAACATGTGAAAACTGCCAGAGTGCAAGCAGGACCAGCACACCCCCAGAGAAAATTCCTGCCCCGAGATGAAATGCTTGCGCTCCCTGGGGTCTGTTTCAGACCTCCTTCCCTTAACACTCCACACCATCTCCCTGGGTCACTTAACTCCCAGGGCTTCTTGCCAGTGATGATATAATCTAGATACCCAGCTTTGATTTTCTCTTAAAACTCAACCCTACATATTCAGTAGACTCTGGGGTCTGCCCATTAGTTCTCTCTGAGACCCCGCACGTCCAGTGCAGTGACTTTTGAGGGTTTGGTTTTTTATCATGATCCAGAGGGAAGAATGTTCCACTTTGCAAATAAGGATACACACACACACACACCTCAGACAGAAGTTTCATTACATTAAGTAATAGTTGCCTTTACTACTCATGACTAAGAAAAAAAGTCTTGTGACCTCCTGAATTGATCTGACGATGCTTTCGTGAGTCACAACTCACAATTTACAAAACACCGTTCTAGTGTGACCTTCTCTGCTCCAGAAGTTGGAAAACTAACTTCTGGGACAGTGGTTGCCAATGGTGGTCCACGGACCATTGGTGGTCCATGAGGTCCAAAAGGTTGGCGACCGCTGCTCTAGAATAGCTTCATCTGAGGTGGACCGGATTGTGCTATGCTTGTCCCCTGCACCGCAAGCCCAGCTCTGGAGGCACTTGGCTTCTCTGCAGCTGCTTTTGCAGAGGTCCCCGCGTTCAGATACTGGCTTAGCAGGTGGGGCACATCTGGGTGGAGAGAGAGGAGCATCCATTCTGCTGATATAGTCTGTTACAGATTCCCAGTGGTTCTAGAACTGGCAGCAGTAGCAGCTTCCTGATTGTCATGGTTTCCTGTTCGAAACAGCAGTGTGGTGGCTCCCGAAGGGGGCAGCTTCCTGGTTGCAAGATTATCGATTAGATAGCAGCTACCCCAGCAGCGCAGTTCCTAGGAGAGGGGGTAGAGGTTGCTCCTGCAAGCTCAAGCTGGACTGTTTCCTCAGCCCTCCAGACAATTCTGTAAGCCTGTAATACCCTCTAATAAATGCCTTCCCGCTAAGCTTCCTGTACTCCACAACCGATACCTGATAGATACAATCTCAGCATGCACAACATTGACCTCACGACACCCCAAAATTCTTACCATCCCTGCTTTCTCAATCTCAAAGTCACTCAAAGTGAGTTTCACATGACCCTTCTTTCCTATTTCCCATCCAATCCGCATCTGTCCATTCACCCAATTGTCTAGTCCCAGCCAGAATCATCTCACTTGCACTACTCTCATTACCTCCTAACTCACATCTTTGCCTCTTGTCTTTTTCCTCACAAATCCCAGCTCCTAACAGCAATAACAACTCTCCATTGTCCTTGGGCTCGATAGTAATCGTTTGCCCAGCTTTTCATGTACTCACTCATTTAATTCTCAGAACAACCTACTATGAGGTAGACATTATTATCCCCCCTCAGCAATGACATTAACACTCAGAGACACTGAGTAGCATGGCCAACATCACAGTCAGTGGGTGGCAGAGCTGGGATTCAAGTCCTGGTGTGTGAACATCCGCCTTCCAACATTCCTTGCTCCAATCACTACAAATGCAACCTTCTTGAAATCTCAGGTATCTGAACCAGCTCCCTCTCCATCTAGACCCTGCCTTTCTCGCTAGCTTCATGCTCCCTCTCCCCTCCTGGTGCTCTCTGCTCAGATCACATGGAACTTCTCCCAATTCCTCAAACCTTCTGTTCTGTCTTGCCACCAGATGTTGGCAGATACTCTTTGTCCTTGTTTTCCTTTTTTTGCCTGGTAAACTCCTATCATTGCTCTGATCTCAGAGAGAAGACGTCTTCTTGCCTCTTCTGGCCTCTCCAAATTCCTTTCTGCCTTCCTCCATATGTGTTCCATCCTTATGTGCATAACAGGGCTGTCCAGCCCTGGTTCTCGCTGTAGTGTCCCTCCAACATCCAAACTCCTCAAAGGCAGGAACTCTATCTTATTCAGCACTGAGTCCTCATAGCCTAGCAATCTCCTGGGGCAAAACAGATCGCCCTTCAATGACTATTTCTTAAATGAATAATCAAAGAAAATCTCTTTCAACAGGGGCTTCATTCTAGGGAAAAATAGCAAATAAGCACCCCACCCGTGAAAAAGGAATAAAAACTCTTTACAACAATATGAAAATGTGAATGGAGAGCCGTCTTTTTCCTTCAAAAGGCTGCTGAGCACTCAGGAGAGTAAGAATGCCAATTAAAGAAAGAGGGCATTTTCAGGAGACAAAGCCCACTGCTGCCACCTGGGATTTTGGAAGAAAAAACACAAACGTTGGTTTAGTTTACTGAACCTCTTATGAGTCAGGTACAGTATAACCTCCATATAACTCATCTATATTCCTACCACTATGAGATAGCTAGATGCCATTCTATTCATTTTGTAGGTGGAAATACTCACCATAGAGAATTAAAATCGAATTTTATCTCAGGTCAATTAAGTTAGAATCTCTGGGGTTAGAAGCCAGGCATCGGGTTTACTCCCAGACTTTAGGCTACTTTTGAGAGTCAGTGGTTTTTTTGTTTGTTTGTTTGTTTGTTTTTGGGTTTTTTTTGTTTTGTTTTTTATTAAATCTTTATTGTTCAGATTATTACATTTGTTCCTCTTTTTTCCCCCTCATAACTCCCTTCCTTCCAGTTCCCACCCCACCCTCCGCCCTCACTCCCCACCCACTGTCCTCATCCATAGGTGCACGATTTTTGTCCAGTCTCTTCCC
>NW_005370558.1:2015114-2019345 GCF_000412655.1 Myotis brandtii | reverse complement strand
GCACGCTGTTCTCCTTCCTTCTAGTTGAAGAATTTCCCCTCAGCCAGCCTTCCTGTGGTTCTGGGTGACGTCCGTTCTGTCTTTTAGTTGTATTTTTGAAGTGGTTGTGCGAGGCAGCAAACTCCGGTGTTTACCTATGTTGCCATCTTGGTTTTCTCCGAGAGTCAGTGGTTTAAACCCTTGCTGTCCAAATTGTGTCCTGGACCAGTAGCCCAGAATCTCACTCCCCACCCAGACCTATTAAAACAGAACTTCTATTTTCATAAGATCTGCAAAAGACTCACTGACACCTACATTCTGTTTCCTCGGCGCTCTGGGCAATTCCTTAAGCCATGGGTTTTTAGGAACGCCGGTTTCAATGACTTTCCCTGAATCCATTATGCTTCCCAAGCTGACTTGGGAGATGGGTTCCCCCTCCTCTTCAGCTGCTTATGCAAATGTGAGAGTCCAGACACCCCTGAGAACATCCTCAAGACACCATGACAGTATTCATTTGTAATATGCTCTTGGTCCAGCTCCCTCTGGAATCTTAGGCAAGTTCTGGAACAAGGTTCTGGCCAATATGTTGGAAGCTTAGGGTACAGTCAGGAGTGGGCTATGTACTTTCCCTATGGCCAAGGAAAGAGAGGAGACAAGTCTGGGGGCGGCAATTGGGAAGACTGTCTGGAAACTTGAGTTTGAATCCTAGCTCAGGCAATTGCTCACACTGGGATCTTACTGAGCCACAAACACCCTCTAAACTTACATTTCCACCGCTGCAAAATGAGAAGCATAATACATCCCAAAGCTGTGGGGAAAACAAATACTCAAGAAGCTTGAAAAGCGAGTACATGTGTGGTGTTTTATGATACTCAGTATCGTCAGCGGACAGTCTGGCTCTGGGGAAAGGTGCAGGTTTGAGAGGAATGAAGCTTCCTCAAACTCAATGAATCCAACTCCCACCTGCATCCGGAAAAAAAAAAAACAGCCAATGGACCAACAAAGGTGTACATGAGGCCAACACCCAGGGGATGCTTTCATACTTTAGGGAAAACTGGCCTGGGTAAATCAACTGATATTGAGAGATGGGGGTCCCTTCCCTGTCTCCTTGGTGTTTTCATGTCTTTTTTCCACTTAGAATGGATCACCGAGGAGGGGAGAATCTGAACCCCAGCACCCAGATCAGTGTCTGGCACTAAGTCAACACTCAGGAAATCTGTAGATTTCACTCACAGCAAGACAGGTAAGGATATCAGCGCAACTAGTTAAGAACACGCTGGGCTGAAGTCCCCTCCACCTCCATCACCAGAAGGCTCTGAGTGAAAACTAGCTGAGGAATGTCATCATCTCACTCCCTGTGCTGGCAGTACGGATGACATAACTGTCGTGACCTCTGAGTTGCCTTCCGCTCTCACGAGGAGTTTCAACAGCTGGCCTGATGCACTCAGCATCAGGTGCAGGAGGAGTCAAAGAAAGAAAGGCCACAACCTGTCATGGGATTGACACACTGAGATGAGGACAGCACGAGAAAATGCCTAAGGAGGCTGACTTCCTTGTCAGAGCAACATGCATATACTCAGATAGCCCTGCATTGCACCTGACCTTTACATGTTCCTCCATCAACCATAGTGTGTTTATTTAAATCGCTTTATAGTATATAAATCTATGTAACTGCTAGCATTTACTGAATGCTTGCTTGCCGGTTTCAGGCATCATAATGAAGCCTTCAAATAGTGCTCTGTTCCCACAATCCCTCATGCGAAAGATTGCCATGCCCATGTTACAGATGAGAAAACCCAGCCCTGAAGAGATGCATAAGCATGTCCAACTTTAAGCAGCTTGGAGCCAGGATGTAAATGCTTCAAGTCTGACTCCACAGCCACCTCCCTAAGGACCCTGCACTGCTCTGCTGTGAAGCCACCTGACCGCCCATGGCTGTTTCCTTTGTCTACAAGGACGGACCTTGCCCTCCCATCTCAGCTTGATTCACTGACCTCATTCATAAAATCTCAACTCAGAGATTTTATTGTTTTTCAAGAACCATTCCCAGGCTAAGTTAGGCATCCAACCCAGGCTTGGTGTCCTCACCTCTAAACACTCATCACCCTGCACTAGAATTGTATGGTTGTGTGTTTATCTCCATTGCCAGATTATGCACTTCATGGTAAGAACGATGTTTACACATAGTACACTTCTCCACCACTGTCTAAAACATGAAGTGATTCTTTCTTCCAAATGATTTGGGCATGGTCGACCATCATTCACAACTCCTTTGGACTCTGGGAGGAACACTGCTACCCGAGGCCACAACTCTACAACCCTGAGCCTTCATGCTGGCCATTCCCGAAATGCTGGCTGCTTCCCCTTCTTGGTCACTGTCACAACTTAGTTGAAAATCACAAACTTAATGATCCTAATCACTCTAGGCTGAACTCCACATAGCCAGGAAGCCTCTCAGTCCCCACAACCAGAATGACCGAGGCCTTTCTGTAACTTAGAATCCTGGTCCGATTCTCCGTGGCCCCAGAGAGAGAAAGAAGCGTGACCACCCCCAACCCAAAGTGCCAACTCATTTCCTGCCCGGAATTAACCACTTCCCAAAATGAGTGACCGTGTGAACATGAATTCCTTTCATCAGGGGAAAACCCCACCTCCACCCACCGGGCTATCATCTTACCCTATGACCCCAACTTGACAATCGCCCAACAGTCCAATATCAGGACCCTTCCCAATGTTGATGTGACTCATCCTTATTTATTACCACTTTGTTGTTCTAGGACAGTTCTTAGCACACATTGCTCACTGGACATGCATTTGTTGAATAAATGATAGATTATATGAATACCATCTTGCATGTCTACATAGTACTTTTTAAAATTTTATTTTTCAAAAACAGTTTATAGTCAATATTATTTTGCATTAGTTTCAGATGTAAGCATAGTGGTTCGATAATCATATACTTTACAAAGTGTCCCCCCATATTTCCAGTACCCACCTACCACCCACCACACATAGTTATTACAATATTATTGACTATATTCCCTATTGTGTGTTTTTTTGTAACTGCCAATTTGTGCTTCTTAATCCCTCCATCTTTTTCACTCAGTCCCCAACCCCCATCCCCTCTGTCAATCATCAGTCTGTTCTCTGTGTGCATAGCACTTTAGAGCACTTTAGAGCTTATAAAACTATTCTTTCAAGTGACAGATGAGGGAAGTAAGCTGCTCAGAGCTTGTAGCCCCTGGTATTCTTATCTCTTGACAGACTACACTATATTCTGGGATCAGCAAACCACAGCCTCTAGGGCTTCTACATATTTTAGTAAATAAAGTTTTATTAGAACCCAGCTCAATCCACTCATTTATGTACAGTCTGTGGTTGCTTTTGTGCCACAATGACTACAAGTTGAGTAGTTGTCTCAGAATGAGAGACTTTATGGCCTACAAAGCCTAAAACAGTTGCTATGTGTCCCTTTATAGAAAATGTTTGCCAATCCTGCTATATGTGTTAAGATATGTATGCTTACAGACCACACACATATGCTAAATTCACCTACAAAGAGAATGATTTGGCTACTGCCTCTATCTGAACTTCTCAACCTTGCCAGCTGTAAGAGGGGCATGTCAAGTGTGTTAGAATTGAGCTTAGGACATGCCTGTCAGCATTTAGATGGTTGCCAGATGGGCAAGGATTAGGGAGAGGGGTGAGAAAGGGGGAGGGGTGAAGATGTACAAATTGCCAGTTATAAAAACAGTCACAGGGACATAAAGTCCAGCATAGGATATATAGTCAATAAAGTTGTCATACCTATGTACAGTGTCAGATGGGTAGACTTATCAGAGGGATCACTTCCTGAGCTATATGTAAATGTCTAATCACTATGCTGCACAGGTGAAACTAAGATAATACTGCAGGTCAACTGTAATTAAAAACCAAAAACAAGTCTCAAAAAGGACATGTCTGTGAGTGCTGAGTAAGAGGTTCTATGAGGGAATGCATGGGCTTTGACCATGGCAGTGTCTATCTCCCAACAAAAGAAGAAACGGCCTGAGAGGCAAGTCCACCAAAAGCAGTGAGAAGGAATAGCTTGCAGTAAGAGGTGACAGAAAAACCATGAAAAGACATAAAAATTTTAAATCACAACTTTGCTCAGGGGTGAAAGCCCTACACATACTTATAATGACACAGTTCAGTTCAGTCATAATATCGTGGCTGACACTGAAGCACATTTCTTGTATTTTATTATTATTAT
>NW_005370558.1:2010704-2015078 GCF_000412655.1 Myotis brandtii | reverse complement strand
CTTGTATTTTATTATTATTATTATTATTATTATTATTATTATTATTAATATTTGATCTTGATGACTTAAGTTAGAGAAAAAGCTGCCAGGCGCTTTCTAACTTCAGAAGTGTGAATTACCCTTTGAGAACAAAGAGTTTTTTGTTTTTAAAAAATACATCAATGGACCTTTTTGTTCTACAAAACAAAGGGAAGATTGGGTTCTAAATAAAAGATTTTTGAGATGTGAGGATTTGAGCTTCTTTATAATAATGAAAAGGTTTTAAGTGGAAATATCTCTCTCTAAAATATGGGTCTGGAATGTCCTGCTCCAGGAAAATTACTTGTTTGCTCTTAGATGTGTATGTTTTGTTTGTATTTTTTTTCAATCAGTTACCCAACGGAATTTGAAAAAAGTGGTAGATGGTGCCTGAAGAGATATGAAAATGCATCTTTCATTTACACTAGTAAAAGAGACTTACATGAATTCTATATGAATTATGGAACCCCACATATGGCTATTTTCCAGAATAAATTATCAAGACTTCCAGAACTATACTATCAGAAACGGGGTTCCATTCAAACATGGGGTAAAACCCAACACAGTGGGTGGTGGAATATTGTAGGTGTCCAATAAAGACGGGTATCATTATTCCTCTTTGAATCACATCGTAGGTCCTTATGAAATATTTACTGATTTGAACAGAAGCTGAAATTGTAACTGCATAGAAACTTCCTTCCTTTAATATGACCTTTTATCTTTTCTTTCCGTTTGATTCAAATTGGCCTCACCCAGCACCATGAGTCACTTTCCTCCCTCCTTTTCTTGGTCCACTCCCGTAATCATTAAGCTCTCAGGAAAATGAGGTTCTGGTCAGCACCAAGTAATCTTAGGAACAGAGCCTCGGGTCTACTGACCACAGAGGCAGTTTCAGTCAAACTAGAGAGAAGTGACCCCACTGCCCACACATCTTTACAAAACCAGACAGAACACCACTAAGGCTGACATCAGGACCAGAAGCACTGATCAAACCCCCCCCTCCGGACACCCCCCTCACCTCAGCGCCAACCAATCAGTAGAGATTACAACCCTAACCACAACCCTAACTCACTTAGTCCTCTGTATAACCCAACCCTAGAAGCCATCAGGGAGCCAGGTCTTGGAGCAATAGCTCACCTGTGACTGAGTTTGGCACTGGTTCCTTAAATAAACCTTTACTTTCTTTGCTGCAAACTCCTGTTGGCATTTAATTGGGCTCTGAAGTGCACAGGAGAACAAACCTCTATAGTTCAGTAACAAAATCACCTTTAAAAAAAACTTCCTATGTTAGTTTATTCTCTTTTCCAACTGAAAATGTGCTAATCAAATATTCACTAAATGAGCTGTATACTAGTATACTTATATTTTTAAAATAATTAACCCAAGGCTCCTTTTATATAAAGGATTAGCAAGAACAATACTGTATTTGAGAAAACATGTGGTACAAGGAAAAATTGTGAAACACTGAAATTTAGTGAGAGTATTGACTTCAATTGTTATTTTAAGTTTTTGTTGTCTCTGAGATTTTTTACAATCCTGAAAGGAAAACGATATAAAAAAATTCTTGTTCATCAAAATGCAAATTGTGCCCCATGAAATGCAACTGATTAGTATTGTGTGGATATTGACCAGTTTTGCAAGTTTTCCATCTATTTGTAACTACCTCCCCCCCATCCAGGAGCCTCTATTAGCATCTCCAGAGAACCTTCTCTGGAAAACATTGGTCTGTCTATCCCCTTTTCTGCAATTGTTAACAATACCATCTATCTATCTATCTATCTATCTATCTATCTATCTATCTATCTATCTACCTACCTACCTACCTACCTACCTAGATAGATATGCATATATACATGTACATATATATATGTATATCTCATACACACACACACACACACACACACACACACACACACGTGACTGCACTACAGATTTATAGTATTCTGGTGGCCCAGGTATTCCTAAGACATATTTTTGTTGAAAAAATATTATTATGATATTTTAATCTGAATAATGAAATACAGAAGAAAGCTAAATGCTACATTAAAAAGGCATTATTGTCCTCATTATTCATTGACATAGAGAAGCTGAGAATCAGAGATGAAAATCATGGAGCTAATAAATAAATAGAAAAAACAAGACTTCAACCCAGATTTTTCAGCAACCACATTAGTTTTCATTTGATTTCCACATCTCTTTCTCTGAATACTTGAAGAATTTAAATCTCCACACAAAAAACACACATCCATTATCCCTAAAATAACATCACTTCAAAAAGGATCAGGCTTATGGTATTTCAAAAATACAGGTAAAAAAAATACTGGAATATCAAAATCATCATTTTGCTATTTTCTTGCAGATAGTGAATTGAACTAGCACAAAGGAAATGAAAGAAAGTGTAAGACTCATATGTGCTTTTATAGAACTTGAAAACTAATTTGGAAAATAAGTTATATATACCCCAAAACGTCCCAGTAAATGTATAAAATGATATATTAGAAAGCTCAACAAGTGCAATAATATCAGCTAATAATAACAACAGCTAACATATAATAAAAGCATACTAAGTGCCACACATTAGTCTAAGTGCTTTTACATCCAAATCCTCTTTCCATCTTCATAGGTATACTATGAGTTTGGTCCTATTGATATCTCCAATTATAAAAAATATGGCCATGAGAGGTTAATTTCTGTCAGGTCTGTCATGAGAATGTCTAATTAAAGGTAGAAGTATTGTGATAACTGTGGAATTTGACTTTGGAGGACCTCGCTCTTGGTCCCGCAGGGAAGAAGGGGATCCATAGGAGAAATTAGTTGCGCAGACACCATGATGCTGAGGAGAAGCCCAGGCCTACAAGGAGGAAAGGGTATGAAGCATGGCTAAGGCACGACAGGAAGGTACAGGGGAATAAAAGGTAATTGGAAGAAGGCCAAGGGTGTGATAAGCAGAATAAGGAAGGATGCTTAAATGGCTTATGAAAAATCATACCTTAAAAATATCTTGCCTTAACAGACTTTTAAAGATTCTTTGTGAAAAAGATTTATTTTATTTAAATATACTAAAAACAATGCATCAAAAAAGTGATAGTATCCTGAACACAACTGTTAAAATTTGGGGGAGGGAGAGAAAACAATAAATAGTAAGTCCTTCCGTTCTGCAACCAAGCTCTGAAACAAGCCAAAAATTAAAACAAAGATTAAGACAGGTGGGAAATTAAAATATCAATTTGTGATTGTTCAAGGTCAAGTTGGAGGATGTTGCTTAGTTTGAGAGCCAAATTGGCTAGCCTTGAGAGCCAAATTCCAGATCTAGACAACTTGCCTGTCATAGCATCACTGAATCCTGAACAAGAACAGGGGTCCCCCAAGAAAAAGATAAAGCTGTTGAGAGGGACATATCCATTGCATTCTTCCCAGACAAGTCACTCCACCATCCCTGTGGCAGAATAAACAAAAGAGCACACAGAGAGACATGAAGCTATCCTAATTGAGCTTCCTTCATGTGAAAAAACATCCGGAAAAGAGAAGTGTTCCTCATTAACATCCATTATTCTTTTAAATATTCACACTACAAAACAAAAGAAATATATTTTCCAGAAGCCTACTATTACAAATCATACTCAGTAGTGAAATATTGAGTGTTTTCCCCTTGATTGGTCACAAGACCAGGATGTCCACTGTCACCACTTCTACACAACACTGAAGTGTTGGTCCTAGCCAGTGCTATAAGAGAAGAAAAAAGAAATACATTGTACAACAATCAGAAAAGAAGTGAAAGTGCCATTATTAATAGATGATATGAATATTATATTTTAAAAATTATAAAGGGTCTACAAATTTACAAGGTTGTAGATACAAAGTCAATATATACAAATCAATTATATTTCTGTATACTATCAATATACAATTAGAAGACAAATATTAAGAAAAGTATAACATCTACAGTAGAACCCCAAAATATTGAATACCTAGGAAAAACTCTAAAGGAAGATGTAAAAGAACTCTAAACTAAAAATTATAAAATATTGCTAAGAGAAATAAAAGTCCTAAACAAAGAGATATTTCAGTTGCATGAATTATAAGACTCAATATAGTATGACATAAATTCTCCCCAAGTTGATTTATAGAATGAAAGCTATTTTAATTAAAATCCTTGTAGATATTTTTGTGTGGAAATTGGCAAACTGATTATAAAATTTATTTGAATATGCAAAGAACCTATAAGTTAAGGTAATCAAAGCAGTGTGGTCTAACAATAGAACCACATACATATGATTATTTGAATAGCAATGCAAAAAACTCAGTGGTGAAACAATGCTCTTTTTAATAAACTAGAGGCCCGGTGCACAAAAATTT
>NW_005370558.1:1997622-2009707 GCF_000412655.1 Myotis brandtii | reverse complement strand
ATTTTATTCTGGGCCAGCTTTAGCTCTGGCTCTAGCTGTGAGGCTTCCGCTGCTGAAAGCTGGTATCTGGTTTGTTTGCTGTTCTATAATCGAAACAATGTATAACTTCAGCTCTGAGATCCCGGCAGGCTGAAAGCTGATTTCTGGGCTTTTGTTTAGCTTCTACATTTGCAACATAGTACATAGCTTCTTAGAGTTGCAACTCAGAGGCCGGCAAGTCAGGCGGGGAACGTTGGAGTCTGCAGTCACTGGAGCAAGCGAGCCTCCCTGCTCGCTTCCAGCTGCCTGGCTGCCAGCCGCCATCTTGGCTGACAGTTAATTTGCATAAGGATATGCTGATTAGCCAATGGGAAGGGTAGCGGTCGTATGCCATTTACCATGTTTCTCTTTTATTAGTGTAGATAATGCTGGAACAATTGTATGAAAAATAAACTTTTACCCCTACTTTGTACCATACATAAAAATTTGAGATGGAGCACTGACCTAAATATAAATAATAAAACAATATATAACTACTGCAATAAAATATAGGAGAATATTTTCATGATCTTGAGATAGACAAAAAATGTCATAAAATGATAAATTAGTATTCACTTAAATTAAGAACTTCTGTTCATCAAAAGACACCATTATGAAAGTGAATAGAAAATCCACATATATACAGATATTTACTACAAATATATGATAAAGGATTCATATTCACAATATGAATAAAACACCTATATATGTAACACTTTCAACATAGATATTTAATAAATAAATAAATAAATATTACTACTAACTCGCTTAAAAAACCTATAAATCAATTAATCATTAAGTGGGCAAAATAATTTTTAAATGGGCAAAAGAACTGAACAAGACTTCAAAAAAGAGAATACCCAGATGGCCAATAAGTATTTGAGAAGATGTCTGGCATTACTGGTAGTCAGGGAAATGGAAATCAAAACCACAGTGAGATACCACATGCACCAGAGTTGCTAAAATTAAAATGACTGACAATATAAAGTGTCAGTGAGGATGTGAAGCAACTAGAAATCTTATAAACTGCTTGGGGAAGTGAAAATGGTACAATCACTTTGGAAAACTGTTTGGCAATATCTACTAAAGCTAGAGATATGCTTGCCTTATGACTCAATCGTACTACTCCTAGGCATATTCGTAAGAGAACTGGGGTTACATATCCACAAAAAGACAGGTAGAAAAATGTAGTAGCTTTATTCATAATAGCCCTAAAGTGAAAATAACTCAAATGTCCTCAACAAAAGAATGGATAGATAAGTAGTGGTATATTCATACAATGAAATCCTGAGCAGCAACAAAGGGGGAAAAGCCACACACAATAGTATGAATGAATCTTAAAGACATTTTGTTAAGCAAAAAAAGGCAGACACAAAAGAATATGTTCCACTTGACTGCTTTTGCTGAATGGAATATACTCATGTGTAATTGCATTTATATAATGTTCAGAATGGGTGAAACTAATCTGCATTGATACGTGTCAAAGTAGAGGAGACTTGGGGTGGTGAACACACAATCGATGATCGGATGATGTATCGTACATTGTATTGATGATGATGAATTATACACCTATAGCATTTTATTAACCAATGTTGCAGTTTTTTGCTATTTTAACATTACTGCAATCAACATCCTTGACATCTTTATGCACCTAAAATATAATTTAAAATTTTTTTGTAAATTAGATTTCTGGAAGCGAAATTTGATGTCAATAGATATGGGCATTTAAGATTTTAACAGCCGAAACCGGTTTGGCTCAGTGGATAGAGCGTCGGCCTGCAGACTGAAGGTCCCAGGTTCGATTCCGGTCAAGGGCATGTACCTGGGTTGCGGGCACATCCCCAGTAGGAGATGTGCAGGAGGCAGCTGATCGATGTTTCTCTCTCATCGATGTTTCTAACTCTCTATCTCTCTCCCTTCCTCTCTGTAAAAAATCAATAAAATATATTAAAAAAAAAAGATTTTAACAGATATCATAAACCCACATCCACGAATTTTGAGCCAATTCACTATCCATCCGATTGTGTTTAGTGGTGCCGCACTTTCACTAGCCAGGGGTACTACCAATCTTCATTATTTTTGCTAATATGAGGGGGATTAGAAGACATTTTATTTGACATTTTTTAAATAACCTAATTACATATATATGCTGGAAACTGCCAACACTAAAATAAATGAGACCCTAGAAATGGTATAGAGAAGACTTTTGTTTTGAAAAGGGGTTTTATATGTAGTTCCCACCTTATCCATGGGGGATACATTCCATGACCCCCAGTGGATGCCTGACACTGAGGATGGTATCAAACCCTGGTCAACTTCAACTCTGCCGGAAATGTGGCCACAGCTTCTTCAGCGACAGGTGCGGCCTCCCCAGTCACATTTATATCTTTCAGTCCAAGCCTATTCCTGGGTCTGTGGAGCCATCCCTTGCTGGCAGTAAACAGCGTGGTGTCACTTTCTGGGGATCCCTTGCGAAGTCTCCATACAGGCTTAATGCTGTCTGGCACAACACATTGCCATCAATCACAGCATGTGTTCTGTTCATTTGTCTTCCACCCACAAATTTAATGCCTTTTCCACCTTAACTAAGCACTTACTACCCACCGTGGCCGTAACTTTTGCAGTTTGAGGTGTGACAGCAAAACTAGCACACATTTGTTTCCTTCTTAACAATTTCAGGAGTAGAAGATTCATTCTTACTGTAGATCTTAGCAATCTCAGCATATTTTTTTCTTTCCTTATTAAGTCAAGAACTTTCACTTTTTCACTTCAAGGAAGCACGTTACGGCTCCTCTTTGGCATATTCAAATTGCCAGCATCACTACTCTTGTGCTGTGGGGCCATTGTGAAAATAAGGGGGACTTGAACACAAGCACCGTGGTACTGTGAAAGTCACTCCGACAATCAGATGGCTACTTTGTAACTAACGGGCAGAGAACATCTGCAATGTGGAGAAGCTGAACAAAGAGGTGATTCACATCCCCAAGGAGATGGAGCAGGATGTGTAGAATTTTATCATGTTACTCAGAACCACCCACAATTTAAAACTTTTGAATTGTTACTGATGAATAAAGTCGATCCAGAGACAGAGAAGTATGGAACAGACTGATGAATTTCAGAGGGAAGGTGGGGAGTAGGGAGGTGGGGGGGGGGTGATTAACCAGGGAACTCATATGCATACTAGTATATGCATAACCCATGGACACACACAATAGAGTGATGAAGGCCTGGGAGGAGCAGGTACGGGGTGAGGGGGTCAATGGGGAACAAAAAAACACACAACCAAACAAAGGGGACATCTGTATTACTTGCAACAATAAAGATAAATTTAAAACTTTTGAACTGTTTACTTCTGGAAGTTTCCATTTAATATTTCTGGACCATGATTGACTGCAGGTAACTAAAACTGTGGCAAATAAGCCACAGATAACCTGAGAGTCGTGTACAGGAATCCGTTCTCTAAGAGTGCCTGCCCTGCCTTCAGCCTTTGCTGAGGGAAATAGGTCCAGGTAGCTTCTTAAACATAGGAAGCCCACTCCATACCCAAATCATCACCATCTGACTTTATGAGATCTGGCTAACAATAGGTCACACCCGACGAAGCATATAGAATGGTTAGTTACCTATGAATTAGTCTGGCTCGGCAGGGACAACAGAGAGTAAGAGGGGCGGGAAGGGGAGCACATCTCCATGCTGCTTTGTATATCTTCTAATCTAACCCAATTCCTCCCAACAAACTCTTCCACTGTAACCCTCTGGAAATCCTAGTCTGGGGTCAGCAAACATCCATAAATCATCAACTATTCTTGGTAAATTCTTTTTAGCTTTTTGCATTAGTTGGTTCCAGCTGTTCTCTGAGACACCATTTTTTCTGTGGCTCTCAATGGAGAGGGTGCTTTGTTATCTCATATCTCACACCATCAGAGTCTTGAGATGGGGTTCCAGTCCTTGTTCCCATTTCTTCTTCCACATCCTTCCTCCCCTTTACGCTTATAAAACACTCAGGCTCTCCTCCTCCTTGTTGTGATTATCTACTGACCACCTGACCACTCCCTTATCTTTAAAGACCTGAGCTCCTGGCTCAGTTTTCCTCTTTATCCCAACTCCTGTTACTACTCTCATAGGTCTCAACATCCACACAGTGGACCATCCAGCACCATGATATCTCAGCTCCTTCACTTTTTTTCCACTTTACCTCATCTACCCACTCCCATGGTCACATCCTGAATCTCTCTACCAACAGAAACTATATCATCTATGAAACATTATCTTAAACACTCCACACCCTGACCACTACCTCCCATCATTTCAAATGACATTCTCCAGAACAGCCCCTACCACTCCCACCACCGTAACTCTCTGACCTTATTCTTCAATCCCTACCATTTCCTCACCATCCCTTAGTCTCACTTGACTTCACCTCCCTTCTTGCCCATCCTAGATTTCGTGAGCACACACTGTAATTACTGTCTAGCAAATCCCCTCATATTCCTTGTCCAGTCTCCTTTATCATTCTTGCCTGCCCACGCCAGCCATCTCCCCTCTCTGAGGCTGCCCCAAGCAGCTGTTATGTTGCTGGAGAAAACAATGCACAACTGAGCTGATGGGGTTCACATGAATGGAACAGTTCCAAGTATCAATGGGCTCTCACATCTGCCCAGAGAGTGGACCCTCTTTCCCTCACAGGCTCACTTGCCACTCACCGAGGTGAACAACTTCTCTCTCCCCAAGCCTCCCACACCTTCTCCTCCATCCAGTTTCAGTTGATGACCTTGCCTCATGCTTTGTTGAGAAAAATACAAGTCACCAGAAGCAAACTCCCTCAACTTCTCACCACCCATGCCCAAGCCTACGGTATCTATTCTCATTTTTTATTGTAACCTGCCATGATGAAGGAAGCATCCTCAGGCCTAATAAAAGCCAACCCTCCTCTTGACCCTGTATCCCATCCCATGGAGTCATCCTTCGGAAGGACCTCACTTCCTTCATTATGCTATTTCCTGGAATATGATTAGTCTCCCCCTCTCTCCACTAAATAATTCCCATCAGTAAGCAAGCATGCTTTAGTGTCTGCTCTTACCAAAAAGTCATCTTGACCCCTGCAGTGTCCACAGCATTCCTCTATCTGTATTCATCAGAAATTTGTCAGGAGTTATCTATACACAATATTTCCAAGTTTTTCCCCTTATTGCTCTTTTTCACTTAATGTATTTTTCTAGAAATTTTATAAATACAGGGAAAGAGTTGGATATTTACCTGTATATGTATTTTTATATGAATTGAAAGGGTACACATGAAATCCATAACAGAGATTGCTCCTATAATGGGAATATCAGAATAAAACTGAAAGTATGGGATAAAGCGGACTTTACCCTTTACTCTCAATATTCTCTACTTTGGCTTCCACCCCCACCACTCAACAGACACTGCTCATGTTAAGATCATCAATCAATAACCTCCATGTTTTGAAATCCAGTAGACATCTCTTTGTCCTCATCTTATTCAAAATTTCAGCATTCTTCACAGTTGACTACTCCCTCCCTGGCACATGCTTCTGTTTCAGCTTCCATAATGCCACAATCATCTGGTGCTTTCTCCCACCTCTATGAGACATCTTTCTCCCTGATATTTCAAATGTAAAATGTCCAAATTTCTGTACTATAACATCTTCTATTCCCTGCCTGCCTCCCATTCTCTAGACTTCCTCAGTAAGTGTTATCTCATCAACTCAATTGCTCAAACCAGAAATCACCCTTTCAGTAATAACCAACATCCAAGCACCAATAAGTTCTCACATTTTTCCTCTTTATTTCTCCTCTCAACACTGTAATCCAAACCATCATGGGTTCTGAACTAGACTCCTGCCTGTTTTCACCTCCTTGCTGCCTTCTCCATACCCCTGATCCCTGATGCATTCTCCATCCATGAACAATAATCTTTACTCTCTCATTAAATCAGGAATCCCCAGAACTGATCTCATAGCAGGAGGACCATAAATACTGGTTAAACGCATCTGTGAGGTGGAACAATCAGGTGTAAATTAGCTCATGTACTTCGAAGACAAAGAAACGCAATGGAAAGAAAATGGTTCAGGCCAACATACAGATTGGGGGTACAGGGTAATTCCTGGAGAGTTGTACCTTTCATCTTTTATGTTAGGTATAGAGAGTTGGCCTTTTATATATTTTAAAAAAAAACACGTTTACTGACTTCACTGTATACTGGAAAGTACATTACGCAGTTGGATAATGAAGTTGAATAAGATATAATCTCTGCTCTGTAGCACTCACAGTATACTTTAGGGACTCTCAAATTTGGCTTTTCATCAAAATTAACTAGAAAAAAAATGTTTAAATTATAGATTCCCTCCAGACACGCTCAACAATCACAGGGCTAGAACCCAGAAATCTGTCTGTTTTAAAGCTCGATGGTCCCAGATAGAGTTGAGAACACTGGACATTCAAGTAAATTAATAAACTACTGGCACAGTTAGCAATTCTTGCAACATTTTTGCTTCTACCATCTCATTTAAATCTCACAGCAAAGCAGTGAGGCAATTGGTTATATTCACTTTACACTAGTAAATGTGAACATTTAGAAGAATTTGGTTTCAGAAATTCACAGCCAGTGAATGACAAAGGTGAGCCTGAACTGATATTCATTTCTCTAAGTTCTATATGCTTTACTTCACTCACAGTTGATGAAATCAAAGGAAAGAATGATAGTACATAAATGAAGAGCATAAGAGGAAAGAGGAAAATTCCTATTCTTATTACTAAGAGGTTGGCCAAGAGCCTAGCACGGTGTCTGGATTACAATAGAAGCTTAATAAATATTTTTCAATTGAATTGAATTGACACTCCTATGCCTACTACCAATGAGAAAAGGCCAGACTGGATTAATGGTGCAATGCCCCATGCCCAGAATCCAAGCCCTAGGATAATTATAATTATCACCCAACCAACCAACCAGTGCTCACCAAATGCTAGGTCCTGTTAATATGTCACATTAAATATTACGTATCTGTGTGTGTTTTAATATTATACACATACACCTACACACACACACACCAATTTTTTTGTTTATTTTAATCCTCACCCGAGGATATTTTTTCATTGATCTTTTACAGAGAGTGGAAAAGAGAAACATCAATGTGAATGAGAGAAACACATCAATTGGTTGCCTCCTGCATGCACCCTGACCAGGGCCCTAGCCTGGGAGGAGCCTGCAACCAAGGTACATGCCCCCGACCAGAATCAAACCCAGAAACCTTTGGTCGGCAGGCCGACACTCTATCCACTGAGCCAAACCAGCTAGGGCCAAAATTTAATTCTCACAACAAATTTAAAAGGTTTGAACCATTATTAATCCCATTTTCTTGGCGAGAAAACTGAGGAACAGAGAATTTACCAAGGGTCACAAAACTAACACGTATTGGAAGCAGGATTAGAAGGCAGCCAGTCCTGGCCCAGAGACTATGTTTTTAACCTTTTCACCATACAGCAGCTCTGTATAATCCTGGACTTCTAGACTTCAGCCATTTTCATAGTTAGAATTCAATAAGGACAGTTTGGGGGTCTATAATTTTATTTCCAGTTGTACCATATTCTCCACAGCCCCAGAATCATTACTCAGCTAGAAAAATCACATTTGGCCTCATCCCCTTAGCCTTGGCCTGATTTCAGCACATGTGAGTTTATTTAATGCACATGGCCAGGGTTCGACCTATGCATGTCATGGGGCCTCTCTGCTTTTCTATCTCAGGATTTTCTCCAAAACCATGGAGGCCTGCTCAGTCCTAATTCACGTGACACCTGGTGGTTAGAGGTCATCATGTTCCTGGAGGTAACCCAGAGGGGGACTAGAGTTGATGGACAGATGCTCTATGCTCAGCATCTATAAGAGGGACAATTCTGAGGCAGGTTTCTCAGCATTAGTGCCATTGATATTTGGGACTAGATAATTCTTTATTGTTGGGAGCTGTCCTGTGTGTCCCTGGATGCCACTAGCACCTCCCAGTGTGACAGCCAAACATGTCTCCACACATTACCAAATGCCACACACAGAGAGAGAGAAAATCTTTTGGTTAAAAACCACTGAACTCCATGGGCTGGCAGAGGGACCTCAAAGGGATTTCCCACAGTAGTGGCCAGTTCAATGGTCACTATTTATTGGCTTTTCTCCCTTCCCTCCTTTCTATTTCCTAGAGTCACCTCCTCAACAAACTTCTCACCTAAATCCTTGCCTTAGGCTTTGTTTTCAGGGGAACCCAAACCCAGGTATTAGATTGTTAGCAAGTATCCCTCAATTCTATAAAAAATACCAACCTAGGGGAACTTATTTCATTAGCCCCCTAAACGTAAAGAAAGGACTCACAGTTGATTCTGTCAGAGACCCTCAGACAGATCCTCATGGCTCACTGGAGACCTGAAGGCCACAATTTCAGAACAACGGCCCGATGACAATCCTGGGCAAGAAGAAACTTGCTTGAAATCCCTCACATTTCAGTAAGTGGGTGAGTCACGCCACATATCACGAATCCTGGACCTCTAGGGGTCTTGGGTCAGGAGCAGTGACTCACAAAAACAACTCATCTTTGACTTTTCTAAATCAGCATCTCTGAGAGTGAGGTCTGAGCATGTGTATTTTTAATAATATGCCCTTTGGTCCTCCTGATGCATGGAGCTGTGCATTCATTCCAGCCTGCCCACTCACAAGCACAGAACCTGCGGAGGCAGATGGGACAAGAGACCCACTCAAGGCCCCATGGAGAACAGAGGCTGAAGAACCAGGACTAAATCCCAAGACTGGATTCCCAGGCCTGGCCCATGACAGCTGTGCTGCAGCTGTGGACGGTCGTTATCATCGCTCCATTCCAAGGGACTGGGGCTGGGAAGACGAGAGATGGCGGAGAGGAAAGGAAAGCCTTGATGGCTGCTCTGCTCCAGGAAGCTGCCTGAGAGAGAACCCAAATGTCCTTTGATTCATGCCAATGGTTTACACAGAAAGTTCTTGCTCAAGAAATGGAGATCATACAGCACAGCTCTGGGGAACAGTTCCTCATCCAGAGACCTGCTCTCCTTCCCAAATTGTGGACTCTCTTTCTGCCTCTGTTTGGCAGCATGAAAAACTGGTACTTTTTCAGCTTTGAATCTTACCATCCAGGTGTACTGTTTGTCCTTTTGTTCTTTAAAACTTGACTCCATAGAAAAAATTTTCTCTTTCAGATGAACCAGGCCAGAATAACTATAAAATAGAAAGAGAATAAAGATGCATTAATAAAACTAAGCTCGAAGAATACCATGGGACACCCAAGGAAAGGAGAAAATAGCCACTGGGACCAAAATTATAAGGGAAAAATAATATAGCCAATTTTATTGAAACCCTAAGTACATTATTTTATCCACTAGTCAGAATAACTTCAGGAGATAGGTATTATTATTATTGTTGTTGTTATCCCTATTTTATGAAGGATGAATCCCATAGAGAATAATTTCTAATCTGAAGACCATACAACCCAGCATGAGTTGAATTAGGAAGGTCAAGCTTCTGATCCTTCCTTTCTTCAGAACATCAGACGTGCTTTCTTGAGTGCTAAGATTGCTTTCCGAGTCCCAAACTGCACAGATCCTGTTCAGTTTGACCATAGAACAAGTATAGTTCTTCCTAGATGCAGTTCAACCTTTCGCTTCTATATAGTAGGTGTCCTTTGTCTAAGAAGGTGCCAGAACAGTCTATAATAATAAAAGCGTAATATGCTAATTAGATCAGATGACCTTCCGGAAAGAAGCCGGGGCTGCCAGGGAAGCCCAGGTCCCGGGTGCCAGAAGGAAGCTGGTGCTGGCAGCCAGGGGAAGGAAGGCCTACTCTTGCACAAATTTCGTGCACCGGGCCTCTAGTATCATAATAATGCCTTATATTTTTGCAAAGTTTCAGCTGGAAGGACTTCACCTTTCTTTGAACAGATAGAGAAGCTGACGCCCAGGGAGAGCAAGGAGCTTGCCCACGGTCACACAAGCAAGCCAGTGTCAGAGGCAGCTCAAGGTTCAAGTCTCCTGATACCCTGTCTAGGTTACATGAAGACGAGCAGAGAGAGAGAGAGAGAAGAAAAAAGCAGTAGAGTTAAGTGGCCTCTCAAACGTTTTCTTAGCTCTGTGATCTCCCAAAACTTGGAGTCCATGATATCATAAATGGAAAAATACAAACAATTTCCCCAGTAAAAACAGAATTTCTTTTCCTGTGAGGCTATCAGCACATACATCACGTTTACTCAGAAAGTTCTCTGGAACAATGAGAGCCCTGGTTTGATTTTGTTCTCTGCCTACTCACAATTTTCAGTTAAGCTGAATCAGGGGACTATTTCCTGGCTTCAATAGGCTGCTCTTAATATTTGCTGTGGCCTAAACAAAAATTGATAGCCCAAAATAACCGTAAATGTTTTCTTTTTCTCCGAAGCAAGTTATGTCACTCTCCTGCCTCCAGCACCACCAGTAATCACACCCCTAGCTCAAACTGCTGGATTCTTGGCACCTGGGAACTAAATAAACACTGTTAATGGGGTCGGATATGATTTCCTATCTGATTCTGGAGCTATGGAGAATACGGTATAACTGGAGGAATAACTGTGGGCCAAAAAACTTCCTAATTTAATTCTAATTACTGTCAGTGTATCTTGAGTTTTATCCTTTTGTTGTTATTAAATTGGGTCCCTGCAAGTAGGGCCTGAGCAGTGGTAATTTTTTTTAAGTTTCCCACTGAGGCTTCAGGGTTGGAACCATTGGTAATGGGTTAGGTTATATTCCCCAAATTTGTCTATAATTTAAAAAAAAAGGCAAGAAAATCATCTAGCATGCCTAATGGAGTCAGATATGATTTTCCTAGCTGAGATAGCACCCGAGTCCCTCCCCTGGTCAGTGTGTCTTATAGGGATCCCTGGAATCTGTGTCCTTAACAAGTACTTCTAGATCATTCTTGTTATTTGGGAAAGTTTAGGACCCAGCAAGTTTGGGAAACACTGAATGAAGGCATAGCCTTTTAATCATACCCAAGAGAGACATCTGATGACCAGTAAGTTTCCATCAGCTACAGAAGAAAACCCAGTCTTAGACCAAGAGTTCCCCTCCAGAAGACTGTTTCTCTTTTCCAGCAGGCCCTTGCCTTTCCCTACATCCCTATAATGATCTCAAGGGTCCCTACATCCCCACAATGATCTCAGATTTCCACAAGCCTACTCATCTCTTCCCCACCCAGCCTGGCTCCTTTCACTCAACTCTGCTCTCTTAACCCTGCCTGCCCTTCTGGGTTTAAGTCCAGATTCAGAATCCCTTATCATACCTGTCCACACTGATGTCTCCCTGGATTATAAACTCCTTAGGGGCTGTGCTAAACTAGAATAGACCCTGAGGATAGCTGCTAAAGGGAAAGCTGAGTAAAGGAAGGCTAAGATGGAGCTCTGAGAGAGCAGGCTGTCTTGTTCCTCATTGTTGCCTCAATGCTTCCCCAGCACCTGGCACACAGCTAGTGTTCAATAAATATCCATTGACTTTAGTAATAAATAAATGAATACATGTCAAGCTATACATATTCCAGCACACGCGCAGAGTTAAATTGTGATCTTAGAAGCAAACTTAGATACCACCTATGACTTAGATCCTTTTTTAGCATCTCTACATCAGAGGTTCTCAAACTTTTTGGTCTCAGAATCCCTTTTCACTCCCCAAAATTACTGAGGATCTTAAAGAGCTTTTGTTTATGTGGGTTATATCTATTGATTTAAAACTGATATTTAAGAATATTTATGTTAAAATAACAGTAATAAACCCAGTATATGTTCATGGGTTAGCATAAATATTTTTATTATGTACTAGAAGCCCGGTGCACAAAATTCGTGCACATTAAAAGGGAATTAATTAGCAGAGATATTTTAATATTGCTATTTGCCCTTTCTCTATAATAGAAGTGTGAGAGATGAAAGGAAATTAGTAAAATGTATATGAAAATAATATATAAATTTATTAATAAATAAACAGTAACAAAAGGATATAACAACAGAGGCATGATATAAAAA
>NW_005370558.1:1967361-1997028 GCF_000412655.1 Myotis brandtii | reverse complement strand
TTTTTTGGACAAAGAATTGCACATTTAGATATATTTTTAATATTAAATATTATCTATAGATTTCCAAAGGTAGCTTCAATAATAGATCCATTACAAATCATTTCACAGGAGATTTCAATAATATCCATTCCTAAATGAAAACTGCTATCAAGTTTACCATCTCCAAGTTTTACTAACTATCCACTATAAGAAGAATCCTCTGATCTCAGGTTTGTTTTTAGAGACAACTTTCTGAAACATCCCCGAACATTACAGTACTTTAAACTTGTTTGCACTATGGTTGATAGCATAGCATGCGGTATAATACTGAGACATTGTCTAAAATCCTCTCTAAGAAGGAGAACATTCCCACCAAATACAACATTCAGACTCATAATTTCTCTTAGTAATCTGTCTATGGCGTTTATAGCATGACTGGATGCCATGGTGCATTCATCAATAATGAGAAGTTGGGCCTTTTTAATAGTTTTAGCAACTTCACTCTTTATATTGAGTCTAGATATTGAAGTTTCATTTAATGAAATCGGTAATTTATATTGGAATGAAAGGTGCTTCCACTGAGAAGTAAATTTGCAGCAATTCCTGTAGACGCTGTGGATAAAACAGTACCGCCACAACCTCTAATATAATGTATTAAAACTTTATACAGATATGCAGGTGAATAGGAGTCCTAGCTGGCAGGCCCCTGACAACAAGCTGGCCACCTGTCGATTCTGTGAGGAATGGGGCTCCCTCCTCCCTCCTGTCAGGGTCTGGGGTGCAGGTGAATGGGGTTCCTGGCTGGCAGGCCACTGACAGCAAGCTATCCAACAGCAGATTCTGTGAGGAATGGGGCTGCCTCCTCCCTACTGTCAGGGTCTGGTTTGAAGACTGGCCACGCCCCCTGTTGGGCCAGACCCAGAGTTCTACCACACAGTGGCCTCCGCCTCAGCAACCCAGGACTGACTGCTACTGGGCACTCCTGGCGCTCCGAGGGTGGGTTCTTCCCTCAGGCCTCGCGGGAAACAGCTCAGGGAGGGCGCAGCCCTTGGCAAGGCAACCCAGGACTCAGTACTTCCACGCTCCGCTCCAAGGGCAGGTTCCTGCCTGAAACCTCGCCCTCCTGGAAACAGCTGGGGGAGGGCGCAGCCGTTTCCAAGACGACCCCTGCAGGACTGACTTCCTTCCAGTTGGTCGAGCTTCAGGATGTGATGTTACACCCAGGGTTTTTATATAAGTAGATTATAAAATATTTCCAAAAAAAATTAACTTAATGAGAAGAGTGGCACTGTTTTACATTTTGCAAACCTCTTTAATGATCATCTCAGTAAAAGTCAATTAGATGCTCGGGTCTGCTTCTGCATTCAACCTGTTGATTAAGGAAAACTTCCTGTGCACTTGTGAGAGAATGAGAATGAAAAAGTCAGATGACATCTTTGTATCATTGTGAAATTAGCATTGGCCTCGTGGACTCCCTAAAAGGATCTCAGAAACCCCCAGGGAGCCCCTGACCACACTTTGAGAAATATTGCTCTATTCATTTCAAGTTCTACACATAGTTGGGAAAATTAATGAAAGTTTTGTTTTCGCGCTTTGAAAGAGATCTAATGGTTTATCCCACTAGGATAGATCTTTATATACTAGGATGTCATAGCAGAGACATTTGAGTCTGCATTGTCATTAAATGACTAAAAAACCATAGATCTTAAAATTCATAAAACGCTTATCTACAAAAAAAGCTTATCTGCATAAAACAGAATATTCATAGCAGTAGCACAAAACTGCAGAGTCTGTAATATTTCTTCTAACTTCTACCTTGTCATCATTCTGCATCTTTGACTGTGCCTTCCAGATCAGCAGGCATTCTAGCAAGAAAGCCAAAAGTAGAGTAAGATGGTAGAGGAATACAGTCTTGAACTCTCGTAACTACAGATGTAGCAAAAAAATTTCCCCATTGTACTCCTGTCCCTTAAAGCCTATGGTTATTGCAAAAGTAATTTATATTAAATGGCTTTGAATTAACTATGTATCTCCTTGGGGGTCAATAAAAATATGTCTTAGAGTTTGCTTCAGAGTGCAAGTTCAGAAATCCAACTACCTGAGTTTAAATCCTGGTTCCTTCACTTACTAGCTGTGGGACTTAAAGCAAATTACTTAAACTCTCTTCCCCTTTTATAACACACACAACTCCGGTCTAGCACAGGGAGAAGTAGTTGGGGCATTTACAATGAGAAGAGGAAAAGAGGATGTGACCTTTGTTTTAAAAGAAGACTCCATTTCATTCTAAAATGAAAGTGGTCATTGTATGTATCTCTTAGACCTACTATGAGGATTAAATAAAATACATGTAGAGTGCTTATAACAGTGCATGACATGTAGCAAATTGTCAATAACTGTTGCCTATTATATATCTTTTAAAATTTCTTAAAAGGAACTAGAAAAGTAAATTCCTACAATTGATCCACTTCCCATAATTCAGCATGACTTACAAATATCTGTTTATAGTAGTAATTTTAGGGCTGAATTCACTTACCCTAAAAGGATCAATTACATAAAGTACTATTATAGAGTCCTCTGCTAACAAATTAAAGATGAGACTTGAAAATCCATACTACAAACGAACTGTGGAAAGTACCTCCTTTCCCAAAAGCACTTGTGCCTATAGTGGTAATCAGCCTTGCTCTAGCAAAGGCTAAGTGGCAATTAAATTTAAGTTGGCCCCTGGGTAAACTGTACACCAAGAGGAATTGTTAATGTCAAACATTTACTGAGCACTAGCAGATTCAAGCAGCACACATTGATCATCACTCCACATAAACCCAACAATGTGATGAGGACACAGGCTTACATGAGACAGAGTTCTGCCCTCAGGGTGTAGTGGAGAGCTCCTTGTGTACAGAACAGTGATACAGGCAAGATGTCCTAAATGCTACAATAGACAGTAAAAATGCTTAAGAAAGAGCAAAGAGGAGGCATTCTGACTTGAGGAATCTAGAAAGTCAAGATGTAGCTTTTGAGGAGGACACTGAAAAAATGGGTGAGATTTACCAAAAGGACAAAAGGAAATGGCACTAGCAGAAGCAGGATTAGGCATGGCAGGCTGGTATAAGAGCGTAAGGCAATGATGAAAAGACTGATTGGAACTGCATGGAACAGGTCTTACATGCTAGGCTAAGTCTGAACTTTCCTCAACAAGCAAAAGGTCAGTCTTAGCAACAATGAGTATAAAGCTGTGTCAATCACACCTTAGTGCTTTGTCACTGATATACCAGAGGTTGGATGAAAAGGAAGGCATTAAAAGAGAGGAAACCAATTATGAGGCCATGGCAATAATCCAAAGGGAGAAGTAGTTGGGGCATTTACGATGAGAAGAGGAAAAGAGGCTGTGACCTTTGCTTTAAAAGAAGACTCCAGCCTAGCTAGTTTAGCTCAGTGGATAGAGTGTCGGCCTGTGAATTGAAGAATCCCAGGTTCAATTTTGGTCAAGGGAAGGTACCTTGGTGGCAGGCTCAATCTCCAGCCTGGTCGGGGCACATGTGGGAGGCAACCAATCGATGTGTCTCTCTCACATTGATGTTTGTCTGTCTGTCTCTCCCTCTCCTTTCCACTCTCTCTAAAAAAAATCAATGAAAAAAAATCCTCTGGTGAGGATTAATAACACACACAAAAATCAATCAATCAATAAATACTCCAGGAGATTGAGAACTAACTAAATGTTGGTGGGAAACTCTTCTGTGCTAGACTGGAGTTGTGTGTGTTATTTAAAAAAGAATGTTTGAGACATCTCCAAGAAGGTGAATTTGGAAGGTATATTGAATTGAGGAAAAGAAAGAATTCAGAATTACCTGATTCGGAGTTAAAGAAATGAGGAAGAAAATCATAACCCCACTAGAAAAATAATAAGCAATGAACTCTTATAAATCAATAAGAAAAATGAATATACCAATAGAAAAACTGAGACATGGACATGAACAGGCAATTCATAAAGGAAGAAATAAAAATGACCAAGAAATGTGGAGGAAAATGCCTACTTGAATTGAAAAGAACATATAAACAAGCCTGTGAAAAATCACCTTTTGCCTCCAAGATTGGCACAAAATATAAGACTGGTTTGTTGCCGAAGCCGGTTTGGCTCAGTGGATAGAGCGTCGGCCTGCGGACTGAAAGGTCCCAGGTTCGATTCCGGTCAAGGGCATGTACCTGGGTTGCGGGCACATCCCCAGTGGGGGATGTGCAGGAGGCAGCTGATCGATGTTTCTCTCTCATCGATGTTTCTAGCTCTCTATCTCTCTCCCTTCCTCTCTGTAAAAAAATCAATAAAATATTTAAAAAAAAAAAAAAAAAAAAAAGACTGGTTTGTTAACTACCCAACAGCATCCCTCCTTGCCAACAGAACACAGATCTGTTCCGTTATCCAAGCTCTTCCAGGTGGCTTTTGTTTTTCTTGGTCCCAGTCCCAGCCCAGTAGGAAAGAATTATTAGTCTAAGCCAAAATTAGCAATTTCATTATTCTTATCAGCGACTGGTTTCAGAAAGGATATACGTTTTACCTCTGGCTAATGATATGTGAAATAAACATATGGACAAAGGTGGGAAGCCTCTGAGGAACAGGAAACTGTTTTAGGAACAGTTTCTTAGATCTCAGGAAAAGAGCTCCAGGCATCTCAATGCCCACTCTATTTGCCCCTAGATGCATAAAAATACAATGCCTGGAGCGATGCAGCTATATTGGGAAAATGAGGAGATCAACTAACATGCTGAGAATGGCTCAGAGAAAAGACAGGAAAAAACTGGTATTTAATGTCATGCGACCACTGAATTAACCTACTTTTGAGTGAGCCTATCTTGGGACATCTTGTTATGTAAGATTTTTGAAGTCTTATTTAGGACACTTTAATTTGGGATCTTAGTTTCTTGAAAACCTTTCAATACCATTTAGGCTAGTTGTACAAACAATTTCTACATTTATAATAGCTGCCTAATAAATTTTTTCGGAATGAATGAATGTCTGAGGTCTATGAGGATGACAACGGGAAGTGCCAAGAAGGATCATAAACTTGAAGTTGGAAAGAATTATGAACGTTCTCTAGAATTTGAGTATGTTCATATTCACCCAAGGAGTCAGTGGGAAAATGGAAACTATAACAGGTTTTGGAATTCCCCAGAGCAGCCTCCATCTAATTTGCCATGTCCCCCTAATGTTGTTGCTCCCAAGGTCCTAGTTTCCATTTCAGACATTGCAGAGTAAGATCTTCTCTTAGGGGACCCAGGTCTGGCTGTTCACCAAAGGCCCCAAAGACATTAACCCTGAGAGGGGTTGCATTCCACCCAGGAAAGTTAAGGAAGGCCCAAATCTGATACACATAGAAGAATGCCTTCCTGGGTCCTCCCCTGGTGTTACAGCAAAGCACCCTGGCAGAAATCCAGCTGAGAGAGTCTGCCGGGAGTGGCCCTGTGGCTTCCCCTTTCATCACATAGCTTTGTTCAAACCAGTTCTGTAAAAACATTGTGGCTTCCACTGGTGTGATCACGAGTGCATTCACTTTCTCCCACAGAAGCAGTTCTTCCTCGTGACATCCTCAGCTTTTCCTCCGAGGAGGCATCTTTTTATTACTGCATAATTCATTCTCTGGGATTCTGCAATCGGACATGAAATATATTCTATCTTGCCTCCAAATTTAAAACTCAAATGTTAGCTAATTAATCAGGAAAAAAAATAGAACCTCATTTCATGCCCTAAATCAAAATAAATTCAGTGGGATTAAAGTTTAAATGTAAAAATAAACTCTAAAAGCAGTAGGAAAAGTATAAATAAATATTCAGAACATCATGTAAAAATATGACACTTTCTAAATAGGGTACTAAAGATAGAAACCACAAAAGGAAAGATGAATGGCTTTGGCTATAAAATTTTTCTAAACTTCTGGAGTGGAAAGCTGGAGCCTGGGAGGGGGAAGGTGACTAACTTGTCATTGTGCTGCTTTTATGTCTATAGATTAGCTTTTCAAATGACAAAATAATGATGCAAAAATGTAAACTTTTGTAGTAAAAATATTAAAAGGAAACGATACACTAAAAATAAAATGTATTTGCAACATCTACAACAGACACAGGCTACTGTATTCTGATGAGAACCCTCTTATGGCTTGCAGACTTATTGTATCCTCCTGTGGGGGAAAGAGAGCAAGAGCCCTCTGGAGTCCCTCTTATCCCATTCATGAGGGATCCACCCTCATGATCTCATTACCTTCCAATGCCCCACCTCCTAAAACCATCACTTTGGGGGTTTGGATTTCAACATATGAATTTTGCAGGCAGCTTGCCTCCCCAGATCCCTTCTCTCTATATATAAAGATTAAAGGCATAAAACTTTATGTCACATTGAACAGTTTACATACCCAGAGTCAGCTACTTAGTTGAAAAGATGAAAACCACAAGCAGAATTTTTGGCAAAGCAGTACTTCACCAAATTTTTAAAAAAAAAAAAAGTTGTTTAACACCCCTTCCTACCACCATCACCCTCAACATGAACAGCCCTCAACACTGGAGAGAGGGGATTTAAGTTGGAACAAGAACCCAGAGTGACCTTCAAAGAGACCTGTCTGTCTGAAATCTCTCAGTCAAGGGTGAGGAACGTCTCCCGTGCAGGCCAAATCCCTGCAGAGCCTCCGGTCTATTTCACTTGAGCCTGGGCAGGGCTAAGGTTCATCACTGTAGTTAAAACCCGAAACCCAAAGAATAATCTCTCTTTCCCTCCACACCTAGTCCTTGACTGCCCACAGTGTGCTAGGCACTGTGCCCAGCCAAGGCTCTCTCCATGAACACTCTGGGGAAATTTGGAAAAGAATTTCAGAAACCTCCAGCTGCAAAGAGTGATTACTAATCAGTGCATTAACAATTCAAAGCTAATAAAAGCTGCCCCTTTCTGAGCTCTTGCTATCTGCCAAGCACTATGCTAGCTGGCCTGCAAGCCTATCTCATTTCATCCTCACAGCAATGCTGTGCAGCAGGGTCTACTATTGCTGGTGCTGGTGTTGTTATCTTCACTTTATGATGAGAAATTTGAGGCTCAGAAATGCCAACCAACTCATTCAAGGTCACAAGGCTAGTGAGTGGCAGACCTGAGATTCTTGTCACCTCCCCACGTCCCCTCTCTCTGTACCTTCCTCCTTTCCCCCCAACCTATTTTCTGGTCTGGCTGAGCTATCTGTAGTTTCCTGGAGGCGCCAGACATTTCCCTTCCTCTGTGCCTTGGTTGAGGCTGTGACTCTGCTGGGGGAGCCCTACCTTCCTGCCCCCTTATCTGGCTCGCTGTCTCCTACCCATCATTTAAGACCAGCTTGACAGTTACTGCTTCCAGGAAACCCTCCAAACCCTCAAACTCTTCTGATGAAATTAAATGCAGAGACATTCTGGCCCTTCTTTGAATGTGCCACAACCATGCTTTTTCTAGATTTTAGAGATATGATTTTTCCTCCACCTAAGAGAGTCTTTATTCACATGCATAGATCTTAGGAAAAGAGCTCCAGGCATTTCAATGCCCACTTGCATGTACATGCATGCACATGCACACACACACATGCATACCAAAGCCTCCTTCCCTAATCCTCCTCATCCTTCAGGTCCCCTAGAAGTCAACAACTCTGAGAAACCTTCCCTGAGCCATGCCCAGAGCCCCGTTTCCAGAGGGGGGGGCGCCCCCGATTTCAAGCCCCACACACCAGGCTTCCTTCACACCGCACTTTTCACACTGGCTTGTCATTGTTTCCACTTTATGAGGGAAGTCTTTCAGGGAAGTTCCTATCTCACTGTCCCCTGGCTCAGAGCCGGGCACCAAACAGGTGTTCAATAAATATTTGCTGAATGAGTGACTGCTCACCTGCCTACTTCCTTCTTGTCGGTGGCCCTAGACTGCGGAAATAGAGAACTATGTGTCCCAATGTTGTTTCAGCTTTGGCTGATATTATCACTGAAACCCAAGGCCCTGCGCTTTCATGGCAGCAAATGAGGAAACCTGGAAGGAGAAAGAGAATTTCTTGCCAGGAGCTCTTGTAAGAATGAAACACGGCTGGACAGACCGTATCATTTTTCCAAAGACTGGAAGTAACTAGTGGCAGGGAGAAGTATTAGTCAAGAGGAGGAGAGACCTTACTGAAAATTAAAGTCCTGATTCTATCTCCTGTCATTATAAAAAGGAGTCATTTATTTACAGGAAATTTTCACAGGAGATACTCTTCTAATTGCAAAGGTTCATTGTTGCATCATCTTTAACCTGACACTAAGATGTTTCCCTTGTTCATTTGCTTTGAAAATTGTATTTACTGCCCTAGCAGTAAATTTACTTACCTTATAAAATTACCTTAAAAATTTACTTATCTTATAAACTGTTGTAAGAAATTAAAAATTTTTATCATGCTTATAATAGTTAACCCATTGACTTGAGATCACATATTTTGTCATATTTAATCCAAACAGTACTTAAAATGATACAGATACTCTGAAATTAGGAAAAAACATTTAAAAGTTTGTTCTTCCTTCTAGAGTTTATATCAGTGATTTTCAACTGGTATGTCACAAGAGCTTTTAAAACATGCAATACCTGACTATTTAGTCAGGGACACTGACCTCTTTCTCTTTAGACTGTCAAATAAAAAAATCACAACAGCCAACACAACCATGGCTGCCCAGTGTGAATGAGTCGAAATTATAACTCACCTGTCACACTTTTTGTCAAATCGGCAAAAAATATATTTTTTGGTGTGCCACGGAATTTTACTAATTAGTTTAAGTGTGCGATGAGATAAAAAAGGTTAAAAATCGCTAGTTTATATAACTTTTAAAAAGTATATGGTTAATTTAAAAAATACAATGCAGGTTAATATCAACAGTGATAAGTTATGTTGACAGCATGTACCCTTGATGTGATGTGTGAAAATGACACTTTATCTCTGTGGTCTTCCTCCCACAAAGCCATAACTCTAGTCTAATCATGAGAAAAACATCCGACAAACTCCAATTGAGGGGTATTCTACAAAACACCTGACCAGTACTGCCAAGGCTGTAAAAAACAAGAAAAGTCTATAAAAACTATCACAGCCCTAGCCGGTTTTGCTCAGTGGATAGAGCGCCAACCTACAGACTGAAGGATCCCAGGTTCGATTCTGGTCAAGGGCACATGCCCAGATTGCTGGCTTGATTCCCAGTAGGGGGTGTATAGGAGGTAGCCGATCAATGATTCTCTCTCATCACTGATGTTCCTCTCTCTCTCTCCCTCTCCCTTCCTTTCTGAAATCAATAAAAATATATTTTTTTTAAAAACTATCACAGCCAAGAGGTGCCTAAGGTGACAGGATCCTGGAACAACAGAAGCACATTAGATAAAAACTAAGATAATCTGAATAAAATATGGACCTTAGTTTATAATGTTGTGTCAATATTGGTTCATCTATAATAATAAAAGCATAATATGATAATTAGACCAGATGTCCTTCCGGACAACCTTCAAGATGAAGCCGGGGCTGCGAGGGAAGCCTGGGTCCCGGGTGCCAGAGGAAAGCCGGTGCTGGCAGCTGGGGGAAGGAAGGCCTACTCTTGCACGAATTTCATGCATTGAGCCTCTAGTTAATTATAATGAACTAGAGGCCTAGCGCACGAAATTTGTGTACTGGGGTGCGGGAGTCCCTCAGCTCAACCTGCGCCCTCTCACAGTCCAGGAGCCCTTGGGGGATGTCCAACAGTCAGACATTCTTAGCGCTGCTGTGAAGGCAGGAGAGGCTCCCGCCACCGCCACTGCACTCGCTAGTCATGAGCCCAGTTTCTGGCTGAGTGGCACTCCCCCTGTGGGAATGCACTGACCACCAGGGGGCAGCTCCTGCGTTGACCTGTCTGCCCCCTGGTGGTCAGTACACATCATAGTGACCGGTGGTTCCACTATTCGGGTAATTTGCATATTAGCCTTTTATTGTATAGGATGTGCCATACTAATGTAAGATGTTAATAATGGGGGAAATTGAGGACAGGTATATGGGAATTCTCTGTACTACCTTTTTAATTTTTCTGTAAATCTAGAACTATTCTGAAATTTCTAAAATATGAGGTTTATTTTTTTTAAAAAACAGTGCAGAATTGTCACTTTTATCTATAATATCTTTTCTTTCTCCTCACTCCAAAAGGAACCCTGTGTTATTTTATTTTCTCTACTCTTCTTTTTCTTGCTTTAAAGAGTCTTCAAGCAACTCCTTCAAGAGATCAAGTAAGTGCGAATGAAAAGGGGCCACCTGGTAGCCTGACTAACTCAAGGAAGGCCTGCGTGATGACCTTGCAAACTCAGAGACCTAAAGTAACCATAAAGGATGGTCTGAAATTAAAACTTTTAAAATTAAAAAGCAGTTTATCATGTGCTAGGCTGGTATCTTCTCTGACAAAGATCAACTTTGATCTTAACTGAGCCAGTTGTCTTTTTACATCTAGATAACATACCTTTGGAATGTCAGGAGAACTGGTAACTGCCCTTTTTCTGGACCCCTCAGGGCACAACCAATGCACCAGGGAGGAGACTACAAATTCCCTCATTGTTACTGTTATTATGTTAATTCTTGACTGTTAACTATCTTGTTCCCACCGATGTAAAAGGAGTATGCTTGTCATTTTACTTTTTATACAATCCCAGAGGTTCCCACCCACCACCACATCCCTAATCTATCACCAACAGATTTCATGTAACCCACTATGTCTTCTCCTTTAATGGTAATTTATAAAATTAGGTGAAAAGCTGCCATTCTCCAGAGCATTATCTCAATACCTAGAGATTCTGCTTCCCCTCAATTGTCTACAGTTTGGCTCAAATAAACTCACAAAAATTCTTTACAGGTTTGAATGTCTCTTATGTTAGCATAAATAGTGTAGGCTGAGAGCTAATGATTCGATTCTTCATGCATCCGTATACCATGCCCTTTGTCACATGTTTCTTAGTTTCTTTCTCAGCCCTTGGAATCTGGGCTGGCCTTTGAGATGTTAGCAAACAGGATGCAATCAGAGGCCTGAAAAAGAACTCCAACATTTGAACTTGCCTCTTTTACTTCTACCATTGCCATGTGATCTGGCCTGGACTAGCCCACTGGAGAATGAAAGTCATGTGGAGCAGAGCTGCCACACCCCAGCCTAGGTCAACCAATAGTCAGCCTACTCCCTGACATGTGAGTGAGCTCATCCAAGATTAGCAGAGCCACCTGACTCACAGCCAACCACAAATGCATGAGCAAGCCCAGCCAAGATCAAGTCTAACCCAGATCATCTGAATCTCAATGACTTCTGAGCTAAATATTTTATAGTGGGTTATTACACAGAACTTTTGTAACCATAGACAATTGATACAATACCCAACCAAAACCCAAGTATTAGTCCTCTCAACTGGAAAGAGATTGCTTGGTAGAGAAGACAGATGAAAGGAAAATTCCAGGAGCCTCTTCCCCCAGAAGAAAAGAGTAATAGGACCCCATGACCTGGCCTTTAATTACCAACTCCAGGTACATCTCTGACCACTTCCAACATTTATCCTTACTCAGTGACACCAAACTCCCTAAATTTTGCTACCAGTATGGGGCATCACTCTTATGTAGCGATTATGTTTGTTGAGCTCTGGTATCAGACTGTTCAAGTTCAACTCATCACCACTTATTTAGTTGTATAACCCTGGGCAAATCACTTGATCACCTCCTTCATGTGTAAAATGGTGACAATAACAGAACATATCTCATAGAGCTGTGAGGTTAAAATGAGCTTGTAGGTATAAATTGCTTAGAACAATGTCTGGTACACACAGTATGTGCTCAGTTAACATTAGCTAGTAGTAGTAGTAGGAGTAGTATTCTCAGACTAGTTCATCTACCTAGAATGTTCTTTCCACTCTTCTTCACTAAATAATTTCTAATCTTTCTAGACGACTCTTGTTATCTCTTCCAAGACTTTCTTGGCCTTATGCAATAATCCCTGCTCCGTTCCTTTAAACTCATAGGGCCCAGTCTGTTTCTCTTTCCCAAGAGCTTGAGACATGATTTCAAAATGATCTCTTTATGTACTTGTGTTTCCCACTAAACTGTAAGTTTCTTGAGGACAGAATCTATAACTTGTTCTCTGAATGACCCAAATATCAAATTCAGAGCTACAGGCACTATGCCTCTTAAAATCTAGATGTAATTGTGTTGAATCTTTATCACTCATCTTGGGGAAAGCTTGGGGACCTCCCCAAGCATACTGACAATTCCCAGGGAATGACATTTTCATGAACCTTCTCAGTTCCAGCTTCTATCAACTGAATCAGTTCACTTTGCACCCTGTCCTGCTTTCTAGTATGCACTTTCTCTCTTCCTTAAAAGTTGATACAGATCTGGAATTTGACTCATTTCTGAACATGAGCTCACAGGACCCTTGGTATGTTGAGAAGATTCTGCAAGAGCTTTGTGGATATAATAGGAGTAAAGATGGTGCTATATTTCAATAGCCCAATCATGTTAAAATTATACTATAGACCAAAGATTCTATGGTCTTCAAAATATTCCTTAGCTGCAGCTTTCTTACCAACATCAGGCCTTATGCCTCTCTTCTCACTCCTTTATACCCAAATTCCTGTTGATTTCTTATACAGAATCCTTTGGCTCTTTTTTTAAAAATCTCTAACCAGACCCCTTGGGGAGAGCTCACTCACAACCTCAGGTGATACTTATTATGAAAAACAGCATCTTCCCTAGGAGAAATTCTGGGACTAGTTTCTAATTCTCCTTTGACACTACTACCCAACACAGCATGCAGCTCATGGTAGGTACCCATAAGTATCAATTTAAGTCACATTTTTAAGAGACATCTAGGCAGACTCAGGTAGAAAGGGACTCAGAAAAGAAATACAAGAAAGGCAATAAAGGCCAAACAGTAGATTGAGCATTTGCTCATGAGTCTTATAAACCTTTGTCTTATTAAACTTTTCATCAGTAGGAAGGAAGAAATCTAATTCATACCAAGTGATAGGCAATATGGGGCAGCAGGGAAAAGTGAGGTCTTTGGAATCCAGATGACCTGGCATCAAATTCTGGCTCTGTAACTAACCATCACCGTCACCAAGTTATTTTACTTCTTTGAACCTGTCTCCCTAGTCACAAAATGTAAATAACCATACACAGGTCATGGCCTTGTTGGAAAGAGTAAATGTGATCTATGCAAATATCTCACGCAGCCCTAGCATATAATGAGTGCTGCATCAATAGGATCTGTCATCTAATGGGGAGATGGATCTCTATCTATAGGAATTCTGGGAAAGAAAGAAACCCCAAATGATGGAATAGAGAGACCTTTGATATCCATTATACATAATCCATTAACTTCTCTCCTCTGCATCCAGACTACTTATGACACCCTTGGGAGAAATGAAGAAATAGTTACTCAAATCATTTTCTGTGTTCTGTGGCTCAGATGAGGCTCCCAGTTGAGAAAGGGTGGAATAGAGGCAGGCAGATGTAAGGGGATGGATTCCCAGATACATGGTATGAGGATGGTTTCTTGGCTATTTGAAGTTTGGGAAGAAAAGAATGACCTACAAGTTTAAATAGTTGATGTGATCTCCTGTGATCTTCACACCTAGCCCTCTCCTATGCTTTCTCTTCTCTCAGAAGACAATATAATGGCCCCAGCAGGAAGGACCTCAGACTCATGGAGGACCCACCTTGTAGACTTTAGACCTTACTTCCAATTACAGTTGCACATCACAAACCAGTGATGGCCAGACTGAAAAAGGCATTCTTTATACAAATTTTAACTTGTACCAATAACCAAACCATGCTTCCTAGAGAGCTCAATAAATATCTTATGTGCCCAAATAGAAGGCAACCCTACATGTAGGGAGAGGTCCAAATTCCCTAACAAAACACCAATAAAAAATATTTTTGGCTGAACTGATATATAACATTTTAAGGATACACAAGAAATAGTTATATTTCTATTCACAATATTTAATATAGCAATTAATTTACACAAACACATCTAAAATAACCCCATATATAAATTATGCTAATGTGGAAATACTGCTTTCTCCCACTCATATATAACAACTTTATTCAAAGTCCTCATGTGCACCTTCAACATGAGTGTCTTTGTCATCACAAGAGCTGCTTTCTCAGTTTTTCACAGTCTATCATTGCTACTTCTGCTAACGGGCTATTAGTTAATCCACAAATTTTACTCACACTGCAAATGTAATCCCCAGCAACAAGTCCCCATTTTCAGAACATTGGAAGATTTTGTTTTCATTTCTCTTCTGGTATATATTTGTGATATTTGAAGCATAACCACTTAATTCTACTGTTTTATGAAGCCATCCATAGCACTTTCACCCATCACATCTGGAAAGGCAGAACCCAAGAAAAAGTATTGAATCTGGGTACGATTCCTTTGCTTTCTTCTAACTGACTAAATTAGATGACCTCTGTAAACATCTAAAACTTTCATTGCTTGAGGTCATTTCAAGTTAATTATCTTTCTCCAACATTTATTGATGAACTGTAAGGCCATCAACATGTAACTAAAGCCTGCTATATCATTCCTTCTCCATTCCTCTTACCTTGCCTTTTTGCTTTCTCATTCACCACTCCGAAATTCATTCATTCACTCAAGGAATACTTTGGAAGACCCTGCAATCATCTGGTGTCTTATAAGCTCATGAGCATCAAAAAACTGACTGACTTCATAGTGCCACAAGTCAATGGCATATGATGCAAATTCCTTTATAATATTTGTCATTTGCATTAAACTTACATTTTTTCTTATCTAACTTAAATAGAGTTAAGTTGTTTCTCTTGATCTCTAAACAGTGCTTAAATCAGGCTCTTTTATCAGTCGCTTGACTTTTCAGATAGCTCTCTGCACGGCCAAAAAAGGAAAGGCTGGAATGAACCAAGCATTGAAAGGGAATTCAGGATCCTGGTCTGGCCCAAGCAGCAAGTTCATGCCAGAAAATGATGAGAGAGAATGTGCAAAAGGAGAACCTAAGTGGGTATTTGGATATTATAACCTTTAAGGCTAAAAGGAGCCACTGAATATTTTTTAAAAACAGACATTTTTTTAAAAATCTACAGGACATTTAGCATAGGAGTAAAGAACACAGTCTTTTTTTCTTTTGTAAGAAAAAAAACACACTACACTGAAGTCTGTTTTCCACTTAATAACTATAAGATCTCAGACATCTCACTTCCCATAAGCCTCTATTATTTAGGTGAACATACTATGCACCTCAATCGTTGATGGGTGTATTTTAAAAGGTAATGAATAAAATGCCTAGCACAAAACCTGGCATATAATAGATATTCAATAAATGGGCAGTGTCAAGTCATATTACCAAGTCATGTTTGGGGAAAATTAATGTAGTAGAGGTGAATATGCACAATGGATTAAAGGCAGGGAGATGATTATAATATACAGGAAGGTTGGGATAATACCTTGGAATCCTACAAATTTGGTCATGAAAAGAACACATGTGATGAGACAGAGAAGAGAGGAAAGCTCACCCAGATAGTCAGCCCAGCTCTCCAGCTAAACTGGGGAACATTAGTGCCTTTCAGAAGGAATGTTAGGACAGAGAGAAGAAAAGGATAAACTTGCTTTTAGACACAATGAGTTTTAAATGATGGTGGTACAGCCAAGCTAATGCTCACGAGAAAGTTAAAAACATGAAACTCTCAGAAGATAAGTCACGGAGAAAAAGAGCCTTTGGGAAGGCTTCCACCTGGGCAAGAGTTAAGATGGTAGAAACAGAATTATCCACCAGGTAGGATACCTGAACCACGTGGAGTTGATAAGACATGCTCTCTTCCATACTGGTTTTCTTTGAGTTGGATTTTCTTCCCTGCTGAACTTGAAGCTCCAAGAGAACAGAGACTGTGATCAGGGATGCTTATTACCGTGTCTCCCAGGTCAAGCTTAGTGTCAGCACAGAGTAGACTTTCCTCAAACATTGTTCCTCTAATCCATCATGCATGAAATAATCAGACAGACCACAGCAAGTTCAGGTTCACTGTTAAGAATGCAATACCCTGGAAAGAAGGCAAGATGGTGGCGATATAGGCAGACGCATCCCAGGTCTTGTCCCGGAGCAAATGGAGTAAACAGCTGAAACTAATAACACCCACCCCAAATTGGCGAAATTACTCAGCAGGTGAGACGGTTTGCAGCCGGGAAGGGCAGAGCTCCCCTGGAAAGCAGATCCAAGCAACAGCAGCCTCCTGATCACCACACCCTCTGTCTGAGGAACAGCAGCTGTACGTGAAGCCTCCCCCCACCAGCCAGAAGAGCCACCATTGCTGTGAACAGCACCCACCAGAGGAGCTGCTGCCAACTGAGGAGCAGCTGCTACCGCAACCACCCAAGGAGCAACCACAGCCCAAGGAGCCACTGCCACCCAGGGAGCAGCCACTGAACGACTCAACATCTAGATATGTCAGTGAGATCAAACATGGGTAGGCAAAGAAACCCCCAAAGGAAAGAAAAGGAGGACTCGCCAGAAAAGCAGCTAAGTGAGACAGAGGCATGCAACATGACAGAAAAAGAATTCAGAATAAGGGTCCTAGAGTACATGCACCGGTCGGAGGAAAAAATCAATACCATATGCAAGAAGCTAGAAGAAACAGATGAAAAAATCAACAACTTAAGTAAGGCCCAAGAAGAAATGAAGAGTGATATAGCTGCCATAAAAAACTCCATTGAAAGTATCAACAGTAGACTAGGAGAAGCGGAGGACCGAATTAGTGAATTAGAAGACAAGGAAGCAAAACACACCCAAACTATACTGCAAATGGAGAAAAAAATTAAAAGACAGGAGGAGAGCCTAAGGGAGCTTTGGGACAACATGAAACGAAACAACATACGAATAATAGGGGTGCCAGAACAACAGAAAGATGAACATGGATTAGAAAACCTATTCGAAGAAATAATATCAGAAAACTTCCCTGAGGTGGGGAAGAAAAAAGTCACACAAGCCCAGAGAGTCCCAAACAAGGTGAATCCGAAAAGACCCACACCAAGACACATCATAATTACCATGGCAAATGTTCAGGACAAAGAGAGAATCTTACAGGCTGCAAGAGAGAGACGGAAAGTTACATACAAGGGATCTCCCATTAGATTATCAAATGATTTCTCAACAGAAACACATCAGGCCAGAAAAGAATGGACAGAAATCTACAAAGTGATGCAAAGCAAAGGACTGAATCCAAGAATACTCTATCCAGCAAGGCTATCATTCAAAATTGAAGGGGAAATAAGAAGCTTCACAGACAAAAAAAGGCTAAGGGAGTTTATCACCACCAAGCCAGCCATGCAAGAAATGCTAAAGGGACTGGTGTAAAAAGAAGAAATAACAAGCTCAGAAAGAAAACAGCCACACACACAAAAAAAGAAATGGCTACAAACAAGTACCTTTCAATAATAACTTTAAATGTAAACGGACTAAATGCTCCAACCAAAAGACATCGAGTGGCTGAATGGATAAAAAAACATGACCCATACATCTGCTGTCTACAAGAGACCCACCTCATTAGAAGGGACTCACACAGACTGAAAGTGAAGGGATGGAAAAATATCTTTCACGCAAATGGAAAGGAAAAGAAAGCTGGGGTAGCAATACTTATATCAGACAAAATACATCTCAAAGTGAAGGCCATAACCAGAGATAAGGAAGGCCACTTCATAATACTAAAGGGATCAATACAACAAGAAGATATAACCCTGGTAAACATATATGCACCCAATGCAGGAGCACCCAAATTCATAAAAAAACTCCTGGAAGATATCAAAGGAGAGATCGACAACAATACAATCATAGTAGGGGACTTTAATACACCACTGACACCACTGGATAAGCCCGCTAGACAAACAATCAGCAAAGAAACAGCAATCCTAAATGACTCACTAGATCAGATGGACTTAATTGACATCTTCAGAACACTTCACCCCAAAGCCATGGAATATACATTCCTCTCAGGTGCTCATGGGACATATTCAAAAATAGACCACATATTGGGTCACAAGCAAAGTCTCCACAAATTCAAGAAGATTGAAATCATAAAAAGCTTCTTCTCAGACCACGATGGCATAATGTTAGAAATAAACTACAATAAAAACAACCCAAAATACTCAAACACTTGGAAGCTGAATAGCATGTTATTAAATATTGATTGGGTTACCAATGACATCAAAGAAGAAATTAAAAACATCCTGGACACTAATGACAATGAAAACACAACAATCCAAAACCTATGGGACACAATGAAAGCAGTCCTGAGAGGGAAGTTTATAGCTCTACAGGCCTATCTCAAAAAACAAGAAAAAATGGTAGTAAATCATCTAACTCTTCAACTCAAAGAATTAGAAAGAGAGCAACAAGAAAACCCCAGAGTGAGCAGAAGGAAGGAGATAATAAAGATTAGAGCAGAAATAAATGACATAGAGACCAAAAAAACAATACAGAAAATCAATGAAACCAAGAGCTGGTTCTTTGAAAGGATAAACAAGATCGACAAACCTCTAGCCAGGCTCACCAAGAAGCAAAGAGAGAGGACCCAAATAAACCAAATCAGAAACGATAGAGGCGAAATAACAACAGACCCCACAGAAATACAAATGATTGTTAAACAATACTATGGACAGCTCTACTCCAACAAACTAGACAACCTGGAGGAAATGGACAAATTCCTAGGAAAATACAACATTCCAAAACTCAATCAGGAAGAATCTAAAAATCTCAATAGGCCAATAACTATGGAAGAAATTGAAGCAGTCATCAAAAAGCTCCCAGCAAACAAAAGCCCAGGACCAGATGGCTTCTCAGGGGAGTTTTACCAAACTTTCAAGGAAGAACTAAAACCTATCCTCCTCAGACTACTACAAAAAATTCAGGAGGAAGGAACACTTCCAAGCTCATTCTATGAAGCCAGCATCACCCTAATACCAAAACCAGGTAAAGACAACACAATGAAAGAGAATTACAGGCCAATATCCCTCATGAACATAGATGCCAAAATCCTCAACAAAATCTTAGCAAATCGGATCCAACAGTACATCAGAAGGATCATACACCATGACCAAGTAGGATTTATCCCAGGAATGCAAGGATGGTACAACATCCGTAAATCAATAAACGTAATACATCACATAAACAAATTGAAAGAAAAAAACCACATGGTCATATCAATTGATGCAGAAAAAGCATTCGACAAAATCCAACACCCATTTTTGATAAAAACTCTCAGCAAGGTGGGAATAGAAGGATCATACCTCAACATAATAAAAGCCATATATGACAGGCCCACAGCCAACATCATACTCAATGGACAAAAACTAACACCATTTCCCCTAAGAACAGGAACAAGACAAGGATGCCCACTCTCACCACTCCTGTTCAACATAGTCCTGGAAGTATTAGCCATTGCAATTAGACAAGAAGAAGAAATAAAAGGCATCCAAATTGGAAAAGAGGAAGTAAAACTGTCCTTATTTGCAGACGACATGATATTATACATACAAAACCCTAGAGACTCCATCAAAAAACTACTAGACTTAATACATGAATTTGGCAATGTAGCAGGATACAAAATTAACCCCAAGAAATCTGAGGCATTTCTATACACCAATAGTGAACTTTCAGAAAGAGAGATTATAAAAACAATCCCATTTACCATCGCACCAAAAAAATTAAGATACCTAGGAATAAACTTAACTAAAGAGGTAAAAGACCTCTACTCAGAAAACTACAGGACGTTGAAAAAAGAGATAGAGGAAGACATAAAGAGATGGAAGAACATACCATGTTCTTGGATTGGTAGAATCAACATCATTAAAATGTCCATACTACCCAAAGCAATCTATAAATTCAACGCACTTCCCATTAAAATACCAATGGCCTACTTCAAAGATCTAGAACGAACTCTCCAAAAATTCATCTGGAATAAAAAAAGACCCCGAATAGCTGCAGCGATCCTGAGAAAGAACAAAGTAGGTGGGATCTCAATGCCAGATATCAAGCTGTATTACAAAGCCACTGTTCTCAAAACTGCCTGGTACTGGCACAAGAACAGACATATAGATCAGTGGAATAGAATAGAGAGTCCAGAAATTAGCCCGAACCAATATGCTCAATTAATATTTGACAAAGGAGGCAAGAACATACAATGGAGCCAAGATAGTCTCTTCAATAAATGGTGTTGGGAAAATTGGACAGATATATGCAAGAAAATGAAACTAGACCACCAACTTACACCATACACAAGAATAAACTCAAAATGGATAAAGGACTTAAATGTACGACAGGAAACCATAAAAATTCTAGAAGAATCCAAAGGCAACAAAATCTCAGACATATGCCAAAGCAATTTCTTCACTGATACAGCTCCTAGGGCAGTTGAAACTAAAGAGAAAATGAACAAATGGGACTACATCAAAATAAAAAGCTTCTGCACAGCAAAAGAAACCATCAACAAAACAACAAGAAAACCCACTGCGTGGGAAAACATATTTGCCAACGTCATATCTGATAAGGGCCTAATCTCCAAAATTTATAGGGAACTCATACAACTTAACAAAAAGAAGATAAACAATCCAATCAAAAAATGGGCAAAGGATCTAAATAGACACCTTTCAAAAGAGGACATTCAGAAAGCCAAGAGACATATGAAAACATGCTCAAAGTCACTAATCATCCGAGAGATGCAAATCAAAACAACAATGAGGTACCATCTCACACCTGTCAGAATGGCTATCATCAACAAATCAACAAACGACAAGTGCTGGAGAGGATGTGGAGAAAAAGGAACACTTGTGCACTGCTGGTGGGAATGCAGACTGGTGCAGCCACTATGGAAGACAGTATGGAGTTTCCTCAAAAAACAAAACATGGAACTCCCATTTGACCCTGTGATCCCACTTCTAGGAATATATCCCAAGAAACCAGAAACACCAATCAGAAAGGATATGTGCACCCATATGTTCATAGCAGCACAATTCACCATAGCTAAGATCTGGAAACAGCCTAAGTGCCCATCAGTAGATGAATGGATTAGAAAACTGTGGTACATCTACACGATGGAATACTATGCTGCTGTAAAAAAGAAGGAACTCTTACAATTTGCAACGGCATGGATGGAGCTGGAGAGCATTATGCTAAGTGAAATAAGCCAGTCAATGAAGGAAAAATACCACATGATCTCACTCATTCATGGATAATAAAGACCATTACAAACTTTTGAACAATAATAGATACAGAGGCAGAGCTGCCTCAAACTGATTGTCAAACTGCAGTGGGAAGGCCAGAGAGGGTTGGGGGGCAGAAGGGAGGGGGGTAAGAGATCAACCGAAGGACTTGTATGCATGCATATAAGCATAACCAATGGACAGAAGACACTGGGGGGTAGGGGAGGCCAGGGGATTGTCAAGGGCAGGTAAAAAAAGGACACATATGTAATACCCTTTGTAATACTTTAAGCAATAAAAAAATTTAAAAAAAACAACAGAATGCAATACCCTGATCTTTAAAAGCCATTCAACAGTTCTTGGAGGTGTATATTATTATGTTATTATTATGTTCACCTAAATAATAGAAGCTTATGCAAAGTGAGGTGCCCACGATCTTGTCCAAGATCATTAAGTAAATGAACTTGGCATGGTCTCTCTGAATATTTCACACAGTTCAGAAGCTCTCATCATCTCTTCCAAGGTCTGTGATTCATGAAAACTAGGAAAATAAATTACAAATAGAAAACATCTTTCAGAACACAGAGGTTTGTGCCTAGCCGGCATAGCTCAGTGGTTGAGCATTAACCTATGAACCAGGAAGTCACGGTTCGATTCCTGGTCAGGGAACATGCCCGGGTTGTGGGCTCAATCCCCAGTGTGGGGCATGCAGGAGGCAGCCAATCAATGATTCTCTGTCATCATTGATGTTTCTATCTCTCTCTCCCTCTCCCTTTCTCAAATATAGAGGTTTGCTGGGCAGCATAATTGTCAAATAGTAAAATGTTCCTGATGAGAAAGAGTTGGGAGCTCTGTGGGCAAGGATTTTCCAAGGAGACAGTGTAGATGCAATCCAAGTAATATAAAGGTCAAGAACTCTGGAGAACAGAAATTCCCCACTGTGATTCCACCTTGGGAAAATAGCCCCATTTGCCTGGGTTTCTGAAGCAGGACCCTCTTTGGGAAGTGCTATCAAAGAGAACCTAGCCATGTCCCTGTTGGAAGGGAAAGCAAGGCAGTCCAGCTGCGGGAGGAATGCCAGTTTGGCTCAGACCACACCTGCTTCTACAGCCCTTCCCTGCCAGGCTGGGACTCTCCTGCTGGTACCTCACCAGCTGGGCTGGTGCTTTCCTCTGTTTTTTCTCTAGACTCCCAGCCTACTATTTCCTGGTGCCATCATGCCACTCCCATAATCCCTTTGGAATGAATGCCATCTTCTACACAGACTTTTTAAGTAGAATCAGTATCCACCTTTCTTTACAACTGGCAAGAGGGGAGAAGGCAGCATGGGAAGCCCAAGACTTCAGGTAACTGAACTAATCACATTTGTTTTTTTGTTTTTTGGGTGTTTTGTTTTGTTTTTTGAACTAATCACATTTGAAGGAGGCTGTGGTTGGACCCATTCGACAGTCAGGTTTCCTGAGAGGGAGTTTCCTCTGTAGGCTTCCAGGCTTTTCAAGAGGTTTCTATCACCATCGAGAGAGAGAGAGAGAGAGAGAGAGAGAGAGAGAGAGAGAGAGAGAGAGAGAGAGAATGAGAATGAGAATGAATATGAATGACTCCAGCCTGCCTAAGGAAAAAGCCATTACATAGATCAAAGTGATTGTAACACCTCTACGCCAAAAGATTTCTCTCATTTGCTTCCCAGCCAAAATGTAAGCTTCAGGAAATATCACCATTAGGCAACCTGAGTGGACCTGCAATAAAGTGTTCTAGGATGGCCTGACCTTGTCCTTGAAAAAAAAAGAAAGAAAGAAAAAAAATTTCCCCAACTACTAGCTTCACTTCCCCTCCCTGAAAAGAATGAAAAATATTAAATCAGACACCTCCCCACTAATATCAAATCTGCCCCATAAGGTATAAAACAGACATAGCTACTGGATTAGTCAGTCTCTAGCAGAGGTTACTGCCAAAAACAGGGATTTAAACCACAAACCCAAACAGAAAACCCCACCTTAAGGAAATTATGTACACACCTCTCCTCCAACCCCCTTGGCCCGAAAAGGGAAGCAATCTGTGGAGAGTGTCCAGGCCACTTTCCTTCCCTGAAACAGTAGTGAACTTAACAACTGCTGGACAGCCTTGTTTTGAAAGAGGGGAGAGAAAGGGAGTTTTGTTAACTTCAGAGGTGGAGATTGCCAGGCCTGGTGACTGCAGGAGAGCACATGATCGTAACCCAGTTTTCTGAATGTAGTAATCTCAGAGCATGCTCTGGGGATATGGCAGGAGGGTGTCAGATCTGTGAGTGTCTCTCCAGGCCTAAAGTCAACTCCTTGCTGGTCCATAAGCGCCTCAAAAACAGGGATTTTGTGCTTTGTCCACTGCTGGATCCACAACTCCAAAAATAGTGCCTGGCACACAATATGCACTCAAAAAATTATTCAAATAAATGGATGCCTCAAATTCATTTCTATTTGGAATTAGTAATTCATTTTAACAAAAGACACCTGGTATAACATCAATCGACAGCCACACAAGAGCTTTTGGAGGTGAGGAAAGATGTACAGGCTGGTCCGTGGTGTTCCCACAACTTCCCTTTGTACCAACATTTCAGAAAAAGCACTGATTTGAAATCAGATAGAACTGGCTTCAAGGCCTGGTTCTACCACTTTCTCTTTGGGAAAATTTGGGCAATTCATTCCTCTTCCATGAATTTTAGGTTTCCTATAAAATGAGGACAGTAATACCTCATATGGCTTTTATGAGAATTAAATGGAACAGGCTATCAACTGTCTAATACAGTACCTGGCCCACAGCAGGTATTAAATGTTGTATACTATTGCTGGTGTTATCACCACCCAGGTGGAGGAAGGAAGGAAAAATATCTCCATTCCTTTCTGGACACCATTCTCCCTTCTGCTCAAGCTCATGCTGGCAGGAAGGAAGACCTAGTTGGGCAATTAGGATTCTAGAGAACCAATGACCACAAATCTTAATCCATCTTAGTCAGTGCTGGCCTGATAAGTATTTAATAACTGACTCTCTGAGGAAGGAAGAGCGCCCTGATTTATAGTTTTTGCCCATTTCCATGGTATAAATTTTCTCCCCCATGATCAATAGTAAGCCACCAATGTAATATCACTGAACCAAGAGTTGAGAAGAAGAGATGATCAATAATGCTTCATTATATAGTATTTTCACCATTCGGATACAATATCAGTGGTTCTCAACCTTCCTAATGCCACGGCCCTTTAATACAGTTCCTCATGTTGTGGTGACCCCCAATTTCATTGTTACAAATTGAACATAATTAAATCATAGTGATTAATCACAAAAACAATATGTAATTATATATGAGTTTTCCGATGGTCTTAGGCGACCCCTGTGAAAGGGTTGTTACCCACAGGTTGAGAACCGCTGCAATAGATGTATGTATACTTCAGAGTACAGTAATTATAATAGTAAAATATAACAAAGCAATTAAGAAGTGAAGTCTTGGCTATTTCTTACCTTGCTTACATTATAATAATTCATTTGATCATAAGTTAATATAATTTCCAATAATGGCTGTGTTTCCCACACAACCAACTTGCAAAATTCCTGAAAATTTAACAAAAGAGCCAATGTGAGTTGGCTCTAGCACATCAGTGATTCTAGCCTACTTCTGCCCACAGCAGCGATTTCATCAGAATGGACTTTGGGCATACATAGTGGGCTTGGACACTGAAAGATTCCAATGACTTAGAATAGGATTTCCCCAGAATTCAAGACCACTTTCACGGAGACAAATTCTCCTTTGACCTTCTCTAAAAATTTCTCCAAGACAAAGTGGTCATCCTTCGGGGTCCTTAAGTGAAGAGATCATTCAGTTCCCTCTGTTCAGGGAAAATCCAGTGCAAGTCAGCACCTGAGATACCTGAGACTCAACCTAAAGTTGGAGAGATGGAGTGATATTTGGAGAAAAGAACATAGGCCAACACCTGCCTCTGCCGTCACATGGTTATGTGGCTTTGGCCAAGTGACTTCATCTCCCTTAACCTCATTTTCATCATCTGCAGAATGGGGACAGCACCTCCCAATAAGTGTGGTTGTGAGGTTGATGAGATCATGTATTCCAAATGGCTTTGTGAATTGTAAAGCATCATTAAAAAGTAAGGCATTCCTTCTACGCAGGGAACGAGACAGAAACCTGGAATGAGAAAGAGCTGAGTGGGGAAGGGAGGAGGAATAAGGTAGTCGACTTAGATAGAGGACAAGAGAAGAAACAGGGAAGAAGAGGTTTGGAGTAGGAGGAAGATAAGGGAAGTGGGGGGTGAGAGAGGGCAGTAAGCATCCTGTTGCATGTGTAGTCATTGCCTCAGTGTTTTTCCAACTCTCTAGTCACACTCATTGCAGTGGGCTCTTCCTTATTTCTTAAACGTTACCATGTTCATCCTAGAATACCACCACGAGTGGATTTGGCTTTCTCATCCTGTATGCTATGCCCTTCTTGCCCCACATGGACCCCTCATCATGGATGGAACCATCTCAACTGCACTGTAGGCATGAGAATTATCAACCCCCAGAGCTCTATTTTGACAAAAATCCTTCTTGAGCTCAATCATATTTCTGTGTCTGACACGCAGCTTGAAATACTGGGCCTCAAATGAGAAAAAATGAAAATCAATTTCAATCAAGGCCATGGCTTGCTTTTGTAATGCTTTCATTAACCAGGCATTTTTTTTTTGCAAGAATTCTTAAGAGTATCTTTCAAAGACACTCCTTTTCCTGCCCAAGGCGGGGTAGGAATGTGACAGATGGGTGGATGTCCAGTGTTGAGGCTTTTCAGCAATGGAGCAGGCTATTCGGGAGGAGAGTACCTTCTCAGTACAGAAAGAACCAAGACAAGACTGGGCAGCTGCCGGGGTTCTTGTCCCAGCATCAAGAAGGGTTCAGGAATCTGGAAAAGGCTGTGTGTAGATTAAAGAGTCCAGGGACTAATAAAGAGTCCAGAGATGAAATATAATTTTGAAAGGCATTTGGGGGTCAGAGGAGCTTAGCTAAAGGAGCTAAGTTCTAAGGCAGTGGTTCTCAACCTTCCTAATGCCACGACCCTTTAATACAGTTCCTCATGTTGTGGTGACCCCCAACCATAAAATCATTTTCGTTGCTACTTCATAACTGTAATTTTGCTACTGTTATGAATTGTAATGTAAATATCTGATATGCAGGATGTATTTAGGCAACCCCTGTTAAAGGGTCGTTCGACCCCCAAAGGGGTCGCGACCCACAGGTTGAGAACCGCTGTCTAAGATCTTAAAGTCTAAGGTCTTTCTTAGGTTCTCTCCTTGTCCCCAGGACCCCATGCTTTTTATTAACACAACTTGTCCTGAGGCGAAGCAGAGATATACACTTCAAAGGGTCAGGGTATAGTACAGAGTCCATTGTCAGAATTGGGGAATTAGCCTACGGCTGTACAGGTATTTGGCCAGTAGGAGGCAATAACATGTAGATTAAGATGCCTTTTAGCTGCCTGGCAGCAAGCAATAATCCCTTTTCAGGTTTGGGGAAATGCCTTTAGCCATTCCCAACAGGTGACTACATGTGTGACTCAACCCTGTTGAGTCCCCAAGTCTCATTAACCTCTTGATGAAACTTTTGAAATTATGACATGCTGGAATTGGTTCCGGCAGGCACCCTCTTAGTGAGCATGTTGTCAAGGTGTTAATGGCACCCAAAAGGTTGGCTTCTCAAGGTTCCTTCAATCCTGAGACTCTCTTACAATCATTCAAATATACCCAGCCTTCAAGTTTCAGAACAGAGTTTCTTCATCCTTTAGCAAGGCTGTTATGAAAATGAGAATCCTTTTGCACTCCACTCCACCAATATATCCGACCAAAAAAATTTCAGGGAGTTTACAAAATGGCATGCCTAGTGAGAACATTCATTTCCCAGGGTATCTCCAATCCCAGCCATAGTCACACTCCATTTTAATCTTTGTGGCCATCATAGAAACTTGGGTTCAGAAATATTTAATTTTATTTAACTTTAGAGATGGGGAATATGAAGCCCTGATGACTACATCTCTGACTTTTTAAAAGATGTTTTATTGATTATTTGAGGGGGGGGAGAGAGAGAGAAAAAGAGAGAAACACTGATCACAGGATACACGCAACCCACTGAGAAACACTGGCCAGGGCTGTATATCTTAATTTTACTTTTACCTGTCTCCTTATCCCATGTCTGTGGCTCTGGCCTTAATCATCTCTCACCTGGGCAAGTGCCATAGGCTTCACTAGTGGGCCTGCCACCAGCCTCTCTCACTTCAACTCATCCCATGCACTGTGCTGGAAGGATTGTTCTGAAATGCAAATGTGGCCATGCTCCTCCCCTGCCTGCAATTCTTCCATAGCTTATCACTGACTACAGGTACAAAAGTCCCTGTGAGCCTGCTATACTGGATTTTTATCATCTGTGCCCTCTCTCTTCCCTGCTTTCTTCTCCATACAAGCTAGAGCTGTGCCAAATCACAATTCATTGCCCAAAAACACCATGCGACCTCATCCCACCCTGCTTTGTGCAAGTTCTTCCCTCCATGGAGAAGAGTGCCACCTGACCCACCAGCATTCCTAATCCACCTAGGAAATGTTTCTTGCTCTCTTAATGCCCATCTCTAATACCCCCTCCTCTTTAATACCTTCCAAGAACCACTCTGTATTCCCACAGAATATTGTACACCCCCCTATCTTAGCAGTCATCTCTCTCAATGGCATCTTTGTTTTATCTGCCTGCTTCTCCCAAGGCTATGAGAGCTGAGACTGATTTATATTCATCTCTATCCCCAGAGAGCCTAAAACAATGCCTGGTTGTTTTAGAAATGACCTGACCATGGTCACACAACTAGAGGAGGACAAGCATTAACTAGCTCCTCATAAACTCATTTCTTCATTTGCTTTCTCTCAATCTCTCAACCCTAATATTTCCCCCTTACCTCATTTTCCTTTCCACCCTTTTGTGAATACAAATTTGACCTAAACAATCCTAATTTCTAACTTTAAGATTTACGGAATGCTTTTCCAAAGCAGCACCACTAACATCTATGCTGCTCTCTCTGCCTCCCCATCTACATTAATGGTCCCTCGATGCTGCCCAGAGCATATCTATCAGAAAGGCATACATTACTACTGCAGCATAAACTTCTGGAAAACACCTCAGACTTAGCCACTGTGTGTATTTCATCTGGTTATAACTCAGCAATCATTAAGAACCTGGCAATGTCTACAGAATCCACCCTGGTGTAAAGCTGTTGGTCTACTCTGGTCCAAAAACAAACGTATTGGAGATTTCCCCATAGAGAGATTTCAAAGAAAGGGAAAATGATAAAAGCAAGGTATTTCCCCAAAAAATACTTTCATACCCATTACTGAATTTAATCCTCTTCATATTCACTTATCCCACCCACTTCATTTTACAGACCAACCAATATACAGAGAGTGTAGAGTACTTGCCCATGGTGCACAGTTGGTTATAAGCAAAACTAGAGGTGTCTTAAGGGTCTCCCAACACAAGTCCTTAAGTGTCTCTCTCTCTCTTCTCCTCCTCCTACCATAGATAGGGCCTGGTGACTCAGTAGCAACAAAAAAAAGAGCCTGCCCTCATGAAGCTTATATTTCAGTTTCTGGTCTAAATTGTTAAGGATGCATCTGAATCATAGGAAAGATTTCTTTTTTCAAAGCAGCCATGAAAAAAGGAAACACACTGAGCTTAGAATCAGAAAACCAAAAGAAAGTTTGGCTCCAATTATTGTTTTGGGTCACACAACATACCTTGATGCTTTGCAAGCCAAGATGCTGGTTTCCAAGGAGAATGCCTCCAAGGAAGAAGACATAACTAGTTGGTTTAGCACAACTTTGAAAAAAAGGAGGAGGCGGCAGAATTTGGCTGTAGAACCCCCACGGTAAAAGTCAAGGCACACAATGCAAAAATAATCAAGACTCTTTTTCCTCCCAAACCACACAGCTTGATTTAGGAATGTACTGAATCTCTTCCCAAAAGTACCCCAAACACGAATGGATTACTGTGCAGTTGCTTATTCTCTTTAAATGCTTTAGTCCCTTTCATCCTCTGGTTGGCTTCGTTCCTGCCGTGAGGCATTTATTAAAGCCTACGGTTTTGGGCACTATATTGAGCATTTTACAGACAAAAAAATAAATAAATAAAGAGAAAATTGCTTTTCTGTCTCATCATTTTTGCCTGAGAAAAAAAAATGTGACTCTGGCCCCACCCAACTTTTGCAGACTTGTAGACATGGATTTGGAGAAAGGAAATTTGAATCAGATGGAGAATGGGTTGTGCTGAGCAGAAGGAGAGGGTATGTTGAAATATGAGACTGGTCAGGTACTTAGGGTGCAAACCATGAATAGTTTTTTTTTAAAAAAAGAAACTCCTTTTTTTTAAAATCCTCACCTGAGTATGTTTTTATTGATTTTTAAAGAGAGAGGGGGGGGG
>NW_005370558.1:1966523-1967149 GCF_000412655.1 Myotis brandtii | reverse complement strand
AGGGGGGGGGGGGGGGAGAGAGAGAGAGAGAGAGAGAGAGAGAGAGAGAGATATGTTGTCTCCCATACACACCCTAACCTGGGATTGAACCTGTGTAAGTGCCCCAACTTGGAATCCAACCCACAACCTGTTGGTGTATGAGACTGCACCCAACCAACTGAGCCACCAGCCAGGGCCATAAATAGCTTTAATTAGATCTCACTACAGTTTGGCTGACAATGAGTATGATGTCCCTGAGGCCTTCAGGGCAGGATGGGAGAGGGATGGATATAAGTCTGAATTAGAAAATCACCAAGGACAAGCAAGACTTGACTCCAGTATCCTTAAGGCTGAATAGAACTCAGATGCACCAGCCTCCTGAACAGAAAAAGATCTATAAATTAAGATGAAAATTTGGTTTATCTTATGCTGGAAAGGTTAAAAACGGACCAAGGGGATGACCTGGGTCATCTGAGATTTTCTGGAACTCATTTGTGGCTTTGAGTAGAAGGGTGAGCACAGCCAACGGGGGCAGAGCATGATATCATCCAGGCATGAATGCAAATCTTGACTGTCCTCTCCTCACTGTTTGAACTCCACTGTTAGCTATATCTCTCTGTGCCTCAATTACTTCAGCATGCGGGGGG
>NW_005370558.1:1958519-1966496 GCF_000412655.1 Myotis brandtii | reverse complement strand
GGGGGGGGGGGGGGGGGGGGGGGTAATACTGACCTCCCTTCATAGTTTTTGCAAAGTTAAGTGAAATTACATATGTACATCTCTTAGCAGTTTGCGCACACCAAGTTAGCACGTAATAAAAATATATTGGCCAATTTTTTTGTCAAATTGGAACAAAAACAGCAACCCACACATCCAAGAAATTCAGTGGACCCCAAGCAGTATAATTACCAAAAAAGAATTACTAAGCACGTCATATTCAAATTGCTGAAAACAAAAGATTTTTTAAAAGAATCTTGCAAAGAGCTGAAGGGACAAAAAAGACACATTACATATAAAGACAAGAGATTATCAAGGATTAAAAAGGGAACAGCAGCATTTCTGGGCCCCCTGGCACTCCTAGTCAGTGTGGCGAGGCAGGACACAGGGGCCCCATAGAGACCACAGATACCACTGGGCAACATCCAGACTTCCCTCTATTAAAATATGGACTGGGCACTGCAGGCCTCATGACCCTGAAGGATCTTTCTTAGCCCCCAAGACAATACTGTCCAACACCACAGAGGTCATGCCCTATACTTCTCTCCTGGAGGACGACTGGAGGGGGTCCTTCATACCAGCCACTCACCTCTCATGAAGGTCCAGACACAAAGTGGAATCACCAGTGGGCACCTCCTATAGAGCAATGGAGTTATTAGAGCCAAGACCCAGTTTCTATTTCTTAGATCCTAGCCCCAAAGACTAGGCATGGTTGTATGGGACCTTAGGAAGGGTTCTTTCCTTTGCTGAGCCTTGGTGTGCCCATCAGCTACCTGGAGATATTAATCCCTGCCTGAACAATATCATTTGAGTGTCGGGCAAAATATACCCATGAAGCATTGCAAAAGGAAATATGGAAGGGAGAGAGTATCTAAAATAAACATGGTGTGAGAGAAAAGTGTCAACCAACAGAGTAGAGAAAGGTAAAGTAAGGGAATGAAGTATGTCTAATTTATCTTTGCATCTCCAATGTCCAGAACCAGTGACTGCTCCATCAATAACTGTTGAGCCCTGGCCGGGTGGCTCAGTTAATTGGAGTGTCATCCCACATACCAAAAGGTTGCGGGTTCAATTCCTGGTCAGAGGACATACCTGGGTTGCGGGTTTGATCCCTAGTCGGGGTGCATATGGGAGGCAAGCAATCAATGTTTCTCTCTCTCTCTTCCCTCCTCTCTCTCTAAAAATCATAACATATCCTTGGAAGAGGATTTTTTTAAAAACACTGTTGAATGAAAGAACAAGAACATGTTGCAGGGTAGGAGGTAGGTGGAAGTGGAAGAGGGCATAGAAGGGATAAATGGTGCTGGGAAAATAAAATAAAGCCAGTAAAAAATAATAAAATTCAAAAAGAAAAGAAAGAACAAGAGCATGTCAACTACAGACTGGTGAGATTTCTCAGGGAACATAAAAGCAATGAACATTCAATCCAATTCAAACATTTTTAAATATTTACTTTTGTGTAAGGCACTGTTAAATACTGGAAAGTCACAAAGATAAGAAAAATAAAGGAAGTAGAGAAACAAATTCGCATAGGCTACTGGGAGTATATATTGATTTTTTTAAATCTGGAAGACAATTTGGCTATAATTATCAAAATTTTAAATATACACATCCTTTAGCCCAGTGATTCCAAACTGGAAATCTATCCTAGTGAATAAAGATTGAAACAAACAAAAAAAGTTAACACTTAATAAACTAACTGACATTAACAAGAGGAACTTGTGCTAAAGAGACTATTTATTAGACACTAAGGGGGTGCCACATGCTATACTTGCATTACTTTATTTAATCCTCACAGCAATCCTTCTAAGGAGATATGATCATCCCAGTTCAGCATACTGAGAAACTGAAGTTCACAGAATATATGTTATGCCTAAATTTTTTAAAAATCTCAGTTTTGTCATTTATAATCTGGAGCCCAATTGCCTTGCTTGTATTCAACTCCTAGCTCTGTCACTTCTAATTTTATTACTGAATGTAACTTTGTATCATAAACTCTCTGAGACTCAGTGTTCTCATCCATAAACTGTAATCCTTTCTTCCCATAGTTGTTGTAAGAATTAATAAGATAACATAGGTAATGTGACCAGCCCACAGTAACCATTCTAAATGGTATTATCTTTGTGGTAAATTCACACAGCTATGAAGAAGTGGAGCTGGAATTTGGACCTATGTCCAAAGCCCAAGTTCTTTCCTCTAAATCACATGATGGGAAACATCCCCAGAATGCAACTCTATGTACAATGTTAGTCTACATGACCTCCAAAGATGGGGACTTTCCCAAAAGGATTTAGCTGCTCCAAAAGTCTTTCTAAACCTAGCTCAGTGCCTCAGATTCCTACTATTAATTTCATTTCATAAGGTTAGAGCTCAATTAAAAGCCAAATGTTTCTCTTGGAAGGTCAAGGAACCATATTCTTTTTTATTGCTAAAGTGTTCTGGAACTACTTTGACATTAGATGGCTATCACCAAGCAAAAATCAGAATGCAAAGATAAATGCATGTGAGTTTCTACAAAATAAAAAGAAATTCCAGGAAAAGTCTACAATAAAAACTTCCACCAAGGATAGAACAAACCTGGAAGTAAGTATCCCAGAGTTAGGTAGCACAGAGAGTGGGAGAAAGAATATCTGACTCCGAATCAAGACACTTGGCTCATAATTAAAACTGGCAAGTTCTAGAACTCTACTATACAGCATAGTGCCTGTAGCTAACTGTGCTGTGTTGTATACTTAAAATCTGTCAAGATCTTATGTTAAGTGTTCTTACCACAAAATATTGATAATATAAAGGGGGTGGGAGGAAACTTTGGGGGTGTATATGTCTATGGCCTTGTTTATCCCTAATCCCATCAAGTTTTATACAATAAATACATAGTTTTTTACATGTCAATCGTATCTCAATAAAGTGGTTTAACAAAAAGAAAGAAACCTGGGTCGATAAGGGAGCCTACCTCTAGCATTTGGCCTATGTTGTGACCTTGGCTAAGTCTCTTCCCTCTAGGGAGCCTCGTCCTCCCATCACCACCCCCCTCTGTAACAAAGGGCTCAGACCAAATGTTTCTAAGCACTTTGCAGCTCTGACAGCCAGCTGCTGGGGAGGGAGAGCAGCCAAGCAGTGGCTGATTGATTCAGTCACCTGGGGTCATTCTGGAGGAGCTCTGGGGTAAGAGTTGGGTTGGCCTGTGGATACAGGCCACCCTGAGCAAGCAGAGGCCTGAAGCTCACCGCCTGACTAGCTGCCAGGTCACCGATCCATGTCCTAAGTCTCACTCCACCTCCCTGATCACTCCTAAGGCCAAAACTGAACTTGGAAGTATCCAAAACCTTCTGGGCTTGATGAAAAGGCTGTAAGCTGAGGAGGTCCAGCTGATTCCCCAAATTCAAACATCCTGGTCTTTAAGTTCATAAAAAACTTATAAAATATACCTTCACTAAATGGCAGACTTGGCAAAGAAGCTGAAATCCAACACTTATCCAGTGCTTCCTTGGCTCCATTGGATGTACTCCGATTCCAAATCCTCTGGGGAAGTGGTTCCCATCCAGGGCTGACATTTTCCCCCACAGGGGACGACTGGCAATGGCTGGAGACATTTTTTGGTCACAACTGGGGTGGAGGGAGTACTGTGGGCATCTGATGAATTGAAGCCAGAATGCTGCAAAACACCTGCAATGCACGGAGTAGCCCCACGACAAAGAAGTAAGTATCTGGCCCAAAATGTCAGTCCTGGCAAGGCTGAGAAAGGTTGCTCTAAAGCGACCAAATCTCACCTGCTTTTTCAGATTACATCATCCAAGAGACTTGTTAACAAATTCTCTGGTGGCTAAGCTAAAAGTGGATCCTAGGTCACACAGCTCTCTGTTCTTTGACCCTCTCTGCCTGACATCTATCCCACAAAAAGAAACGAGGCTCTTTGTCAGTGACAAAGATGTTTCCTTGTCTTAATTTCAAAGATAAAGTTACCTTGAGTCACATTTCCACCTAATAGAATAATCTTTCTGTTTAATTCCTGTGGATTTCAAAACGAAAAGAGAGGCCTCCACGCCAGTTTTAGGACTCGTCATGGACCGTCATATGTCAGTTTCTATAACTCACTTATCTACTTCCCTCCTTCTCACAGCTGCTCCTTAACTTATGCAACATTGCTTGTCATTCATTCGTGCTACAAATATTTATTTTAGTGAGCCCTGTGATGGGCACTGGGGATTACAGAAAAAGGCACATTTGCTACCCAGAAAAATTGCCATCTAGTGGGGGAGACATCTGTCAACAGATGGTACAGCGGAGCAGAGTAATTGCTTTATCAGGGAAGCCCCATGGCGGAGGCACTTGACCATGTTTAGAGATCAGGGAAGGCTCCCAAGGGCGAGTGGCAAGAGTAGAGGCAATGAGACTGGTTTATTCTATGTACTGGAGGCTACTTTGCAGCCAGATGAGAGGATGAGAGATGCAGACAAATGCAAGGGGGCAACTGGCAATGGCTGGAGACATTTTTGGTGGTCACAATTGGGGTGGAGGGAGTACTGTGGGCAAGTACAATGGACAATGCTGGCTATGGAAAGTGAGGAGTTGGGGGAAATCAAGAATGACCCGTAGGATGACAGGGGTCACTGAGAAAGGGATGGAGGAGCAGATTGGGGCAACAGGACTATCTCTGTTCTGGTTCTATCAAGTATGGATTATCCAACAGACTGCAGTCCACACTGGTCTGGAGCTCAAAAGAAGATGAGAGCAGAAAAGAGCACCACACCCAGGGCTGCAGGGAAGGAATGAATTCAATGTCAACAGTGGCTCCTCCATTGTTATTGAGCAGATAATTGAACTGGAGAAGAACCTGATGCGCCAGGTGTCTCTGCCTCATTTTGTCCTCCAACAACCTACCAGGCTGGTGTGACTCTCAACTTAACGATGGCGTAAATGGAGCTCAGTGAGGAGGTAATGATCAGCTCATCAGTGACATTCCAAAGCAGGTATGCCTGTTCCCAAATCTTGTGTTCTTACTAAATAAACCATATTGCCTTGCTCTTCAAAAATTTCTAAACCTTGAAACTAGTAACACATAACAGGCTCTGATGTTGGGAAAATATGGGTTCAAATCCCAATCTCATCTGTTATTAGCACTCAACAACCTTGTTTGCAAAGCAGAGGATATTAATACCCAGTTCACAAAGGTATTATGAGGATTAAATAAGATGGAAATCTCTCAGCACTGTGGCTGCCATAAAGAAGTACTTGGCAAAGGTGATCAGCATTATGACATATAAGGGCTCTGAAGTCAATGGTTCTCAGCCACGGGGATTTTCCTGCCCCACCCCCACGGCATTTGGCAAATGTCTGGAGGCATTTTTAGTTGCCACAGCTTGGCGGGGGTGGGATGCTACTGGCATCTAGTCGGCAGAGGCCAGGGCTGCTTCCAAACATTCTACAATACATAAGACAACAAAGAATTATCTGGCCTATAATGTCAATAATGCCAAGGCTGAGAAATCCTGCTTTAACTTAACATAAAATATTCAAACTGAGGTGGGGTGAAGTACATCAGATTAGAGAGGAGCCAATCTAACTTTCCCACTGCACAGAAGAGAAAATGGAAACCAGAAAGAGAAAGGAACTCATGTCCCGAGGACGGATTGGATGGAGAGGAAAAGGACAATGGAGATTGAGAGCCGGCTGTCTGGAAGCTTCTCTGTGAGGATGCTTCGGTACCCTTCCTGCCATCCCACTTTGGGACTATGACTACGGCAATTCTTTTCCATCCTCCTTGAAGAGGAGAAAGGATGGTTCCGTGAGGCCCTGAGACAGGTCATTCTGGTTCAGTCCTCCTGGTGGCCACACCCCACCTAACCCAGTAGTGTCTGGCCCAATTAAGGGAGCAAATCAGGAATAGATGTTGTGCAATGCGCCCAGCACTTTGTGAGCATTCTGTCATTTACTCTTTCCAACACGTGGTTCTGTTGCCTGTCATCCCATTGGGGATGATGAGGACACTGAGGTCTACGGAGGCAACATGGTTTGCCCAAGGTTACACAACTGAGGGATGCAGCGGGAATTGGAAGCCAGGCGGTAAGGCTCCTGGGTTCATGCTGGCCCATCTCTCAAGACTGTCACCAGGGAGACTCTGGCCTGAATCTCCAAACACATCATCCCCTCCATATTCATGAGAAGCAGAGCCAGCTTCTTCCAAACACTGGGTTTGGGGGGTCACTACAATCGTACTCGCCAAAATCATCAGAAAGCACATGCCACTGGATTAGCCCATTTTGGGGTACATTGACCATGGTATCTGGGTGGGTTCTCAGACCACTTGTTCTTCTGGAGACCAGAGGCAGGGTGCAAAAGGCCTGAGGTCACACAGCAAGTTTGTGGCTAGTCTCCTGACTTCTTATCAGTTTCGTAATGGGAAACAGAAAAGCAAAAGGAAAAACAGCAACTCCAAATGCTGACTTCTCAGGAGTAGTCAGAGGCTTAACCAAGGGCAGTTTCCTTCTGAGACAAAAGACATTTGCATGAAGTGATTCCCCAAAGACCTTGGAGAAAAGGTTTGGGGTGTGTGTGTGTGTTTTGTCTCCTTTCTCTGCCAGTTAAAGCAAATGGGACTTGGGTTTGTTAAAATAGCAACTTAAAAAGGGGTAAGTAAAACTACAGAATGAATACAGATCTGCTATTTGCAGATTCCAAGACCAAACAGCAGTTTCAATTCTGTAAATTTTTAAGCCAAGACCCAAAGCTCCACTTTCCTTTTTAAAGAAAGGAATACTTACTGGTTCCCAAATTTCCCTTTAATAGAATCCATCTTCCAGCAAGAATGCTCTTGATTCAGTCATTTACTCTGTAACTCACCTTATCCCCAAATGTCCTTTAAGGCAACAAATAAGAGCACACAATATGGGGTGGGAGGACTAACAGGGAGGGGGGAAAAATCAAAGTCATGGGCAAATGAAAGTCAAATAGGAACCCGAGCCAGGGAATATCAGTAAACAGCAATGAACCATTGTTATAATGAACTTCCCAGTAGCCAAGTCAATTAGGAAAATCACTCCATTACCAGGCTCACAATGCCCATAAGAGAGAAAAAAGTATATAAGCTGTTCAGGAGATTTTCCCCAAACATGATGTGTAAAATAAATGTTTATTGCTTAAGACACCAAGATTTGGGAGGTTGTCTATTGTTATCAACTAGCAATAATTCCTTGACCAACCCCGACCCCTCCACTGCCACTCCCCATCTTCCTCTCCCCTTCGAAGGCACTCAGTTAAGGACTGAATGAAGGAATGGCTTTCTGATTTCCAGGGGATGTCCCATAATCTGGCTATTAGGTTGGGATGCTACACCTTTTTCCCTAGATCTTGGTAATACTGATATGTTTTGGGGGGGGGGGGGGGGGGGGGGGGGGGCGGCTATCCTGTTTACTGTAGGATGTTAACCAGCACCCCTCGCTCCTGCGCACTGAGTGCCAGTAGCAAGCCCCCCTCCCCGATTTGTGACTAAAAAATGCCCTCAGGTATTGCCAAATGTCCCCCAGGTGAAAAAACATTACCCTCGTTCTATGAGCTAACAGGACAAAGTATGTATCCCTCTCTGCCAGCCACTCCTACTCCACAACATACACACCATACATTCAAGATACCATGGAGGAATAGGGGACAAGATAACCACAAGCAATGTGCCTGCTCAGTAAGAATGGGAAACATACAAGAGTTGCTGGTTGGGAGCAGTTCTGAAATCTTGCTCTGGGTGAGGGGCTGTGAATCTCCTCTCAGGGCAACTCATGACCCCTGGTCCACCCTTCAGGAGCCATGACCTACCTTCCTTGGACACATATGCAGTGAGTGTTAGGGATTTGGCTCCCCTTAGACATTGCAGTCTTCTTAGATTACTTCCTGTCATAAAAGGTTGGCATCCCAAGGGTGGTTTTAAACTTCAAACATTTTCTAGACATGACACATGGGGCGGGGGAC
>NW_005370558.1:1921210-1958501 GCF_000412655.1 Myotis brandtii | reverse complement strand
GCACTGCATTTCACTCAGTAACATAATAATGGGTTTCTGATTTATTCCCAGTGACCACACCCAAAATTCTTTTTAAGATACAGTTTTTCAAATCTGTCCTTTTCCTTAATTTTTCACTTCCTTGGTTCATTCTCCTTCTCTCTCTCTCTCTCTCTCTCTCTCTCTCTCTCTCTCTCTCTCTCTAATGGCAGCTACCTTGAGGCTCTATGGAAAAATCGATGAGGAGTCTGCTTTTTACATGTGAGCTATGCCGAGTCATTTTTACAACTATGAGGTTTTACAGGGCCTTTGCCACTTAAATCCTTATTGAATCCCATCTCTTACTGTGTGGTATCTAAAGCAGTATGACATCCCAACTGTAAGGCCTCACATTTCTGGACTCTTCCTATTCATCTTCATTTCTGCTAGAAATCCACCTAACCATTCCCAGAGCTCATCTCGTGCTTGTAATACCTTGCCAAATGCAGCCATGCAGCCATCATTCCATTTTCCTACCTCTTCCTCTGGAATGACAAGTTCAGTAAATGAAAGTCAAATAGGAACCCAAGCCAGGGAATATCAGTAAATAGCAATGAACCACTGTTATAATGAACTTCCTAGTAGCCAAGTCAATTAGGAAAATCACTCCATTACCAGGCTCACATGCCCATTAGAGACAAAAAAGTATATAAGCTGTTCAGGAGAAAAAGAGATTTCTGCTTTTTGAAGTCATCATAGGCAACAACTTTACAACTACATTGCCCCTGAATACACTGAACACCATCTTTTCAGCCTCCAATTCAGTTTCCTATTACCTGTCCCCAGATCACTGAGCTAACATCATGTATTTTATGTTTTGTTATGGAGCACTTTACTTCTTGTACCAATTTCTGCATTAAAATAATTAACAGCAGCTGTCAAAACAGACACATCATAACATTTCAGTGGATCAACACAATAAAGGTTTGCTTCTCACTCACTCGAAGTCCAATGAAGATAGGCTGCCCTTTTCCATCTTGGAGCTTCTAGATCCCCAGCAATGACAGATAAGATTTTGAAAGGCAGTGAATGATAAAGACACAACAAAATCTTGTTAGAAAGATCAAATTAAAGGTGTGCTTCCTCTCTCTCCCTCTTCTGTGGCCTTGGCAAACATGGTGCACACATATTCTCTATGGCATAGCTATAAGATAGAGAGGGACCATTCATGATCACCTGGTGCCCCATGAGCACCACCTACCTGCAAGTGTCTTATCCAGAACTAGATCCCAAATATCAATAAAATTAGGATCCTCCTGAAACAATGGCCTAGCTTAAAGAGCTAGAAATAGGCTATTGTTTGTAGACTTGTGATTATTCAAATAAATATTTGCTGCCCCATCCTGAGTGAGGAGTTCCCTTCCCTGACTCATTGACAGAAGGCTCTGGGCAATGCCACCTGATCAAAGGTGATGTGTGCCACTTTTGGTAGAAGCTTTCGGGACCAGGGTATGGGGACTCATGTTCTCTTTTCATTCAACCACCATAGCCGACCGTGTTTTCAATAGAGGCTGACTCATCAGCCTGGATGCTGGAGTGAATATGAATTGGAGCAGTTGCCCTGGCCTGCAATGAACATACAGTGTGAGCAAGTGACAAAGATTCTCTCATTAGACCAATTCTGACTTTTGAGCTTCAGTGTTTGTCTCTGCTTTAGCAAGAATCCTGCCAAGTCAGGTTATCCAGAATCCTCCATACTCCAAGACATGCTTAATATCTCATCAGGATCTTCAACCTCCATCCCCCAGGTGATGTCAGGTCACCCTAGCCCACCTTCAGTAAGAATCCTGTTAGGTCAGTTTGGTCAAAATCCCCCTTATTCCTGATGTTTCCTCTTGGTAATTTTCCATCCACTGATCCCTACCCTGCTTCTTAGTTGTAAACTTCCAATTGCCCATGCTGTATTTGCAGTTGAGTCCAATCTCTGCAAGACCCTACTGAAGTGGTCCCTAACCTCACAATAGCCTTCCTTTCATAAAGTCGGCCTTATCATTCTTCAATGTATCATGAATAATTTTAACACAATATTTTTTTTCTTTAACACAAGAAATAAACCTTTGTTCCTAAGAGCCCCTGACATATTGGGAGTGTTTGTTACTACAGTGTAACTTGGCCTGTTCTGACTATAACACCAGCGAAAGAACTGTAGGTGCTGGTCCTTAAGAAGAGAAAACATGCTGGGAACACAGTTCATTGCCATCAACAACCTGAAGAACCAAGTGGGGAAGAAGTACTAGACTTACTTGTGTATTGCTCCCAAACTGGAAGTCAAAGGGAGGCAGCCCAGCCTAAGGAAGGATGTTCTGAGAGTTAGTACTGAGCAACTGGTCACTAGAGGTAACTACAGAGGTTCAAGCAGAGGCCTGAGATGAGAAGAGAGGAAATGGCACCAACGCCTCTTCCAGGGCTGAGATGCTGTCATCACAGGGAAAGTCTATATTGCAGGTGGCCTTTTACCCCAGGGGTCCCCCCTGTCGGCAAGGAAAGCACAGAAACTTTGGACCATCCAGCACTCAGCTAAGCCAAAGAACCTATCCTCCCAGGCGGGCCTTGGGGTCACAGGATGCAGTCCTTCTCCGGAAGTTCACATGTATTTTCCCCATTAAACACAGCTAACCATTGAGTGTTTGAGTCACTGTCCTTCCTAGCTCTGTCTCTTGTCACTGTCTCTCTACCTCCCTGATTCTTTCTCACTGCCCTGGTTCTCACGTGCCCCTGTATCTTTAGGGTGTTATCTCTCTGTGTCTCCATGTCTTTGTATTTTTCTTTTATCTTTGTATATTTCTGCTTCGTTCTCATCTACCTCTGTTTCTGTGAAACATTTTTCCTCTTTCCCAAACTTCCCTCTTCTGTGAAACATTTTTCCTCTTTCCCAAACTTCCCTCTATCTCTTGCCACATACATTGCCTCCATTAATATACCACCCAGATGTTTTTGATGACATATGGCCCCATGAAAAGTCCTTAAACTTCTCTCTCACCATAGCTGACACTAAAACCATTAACTTGTTCAGTCATATCTTCAGTCTCTGATTATTCCTTTTTTTGTCACTTTCTTTTCATCCCTAGAATAGAGCTCCTCCTCTAACTAGACATTACTCATCTCCAACTCCAATGGCTAAGAACTTGTGCTCAACCTCTTCCTCCTAAATCCAAAATTGTTGTCTCTGGTCCTGGTCCCAGGACAGTGCCTTATCCTCTTTCCCTGCCTGAGCTTTCTGTCCAGTTTCAGAAACATCCCAAGAAAGACTATAGCAAGGGTGTGGTCACTGTGGACTTTCTTGGCCATGAAGGATGGAAGATTACAAATTCCAAACAGAATGTCCATGACCACAGACTCCATGACAGCCAAAGGAGCTGCCCAGCCCTCTGCTGCAGCCTCCTCCCCTGCACAGTCCCTTGATGTGTCTAATGGCTCCCACTTTATGCCTTGGCTTCATCATGACCTCCCATGGCCACACCCTCCACTTGTGGCAGTATGACAGGATGACAGAGAGAACAACGCATATGCTTAGCATCTTGGGGGTCTGGGTTAAACCCCATCTCTAATACTTACCTTTTGGACAATTCTGAGCAAATTGTATCACACCTTTTAAAAATTGGAGTCATGGTGCTGACCTGCCAAGGTTGTGTGAGAATCAAGTAAGAACATGTACAGAAAGCTCCTGCTGCAGAGCTGGAATAAAGACAGTGACAGTGAAACACTTATTCCTTTTCTGCCTCGTCACCACCCAAACCCCACGTCTCTCTTCATCTGCTAGCTGACCTGCAGCTGGTAAGCACAGGGACAGCAGTACTGACTATTTACCACCAGAGTCTACTCTGGTGGGTCAGCAGCCATGGAGTTCTGTTGTTATTTACTTTGACTATCCCCACCCCCACTACTACCACCCTTCCCACAGTCCCTCCTCTGTCTCCATCCATGAAACCCACTTTAAAACACAAACCACACCACCCCCTCCTTTCTGAGCTCCCTGGAACCCTTCCTAATGATGATAATCTGTCTGTACTTTGAGGTCCCACTCACTCAGTGCTGACAACAGGTGTAACACATGGTGTTCCCCCAGACATAGTCTCTACCTTTGAGATGCTCACCTCTTCACAGGCTAGTGGGTGGGAGAGCTATATAAATAAATCAAACAATGCAATGTGATAAGATGTCAGTAATCGAGGTGTGGGTAGGACACACTGACAGGAGGGAGCTCTAGCTTTACCTAGGGCTGCCCCTGTGATGTAATTCTATAGCTTAGCCTTCTGCTCCTTTATTGCAAGACTCACTTAACTTGATTCAGCACTAACAGCCAATACTATCCATGTTGAGAGGTAGGGCTACAATCATGGACAAAATAATAATTATCTTCAACCTCAGATCTGGGTCACATCTGTGTCTCCAGTTGCTGGTTGAGTTTGGGCCACAGGGTAAGTACCTGAGAAATGAGAGAATGCCCACACCCACAGCCAGGCCTCACAATTTAACAGCATTCTTGGTTGAAACTAACTAATAATGTAAAGGTCAGAGAAAGAAGAATCCAAAGAAACAATCTGGTGTTTTGGCCAAACTTCTCCAGCTTAATCTACCTTGTTCTGAGCTTGCAGACTCTCTGTCACTACCTGGTACAACTCCCTGCCACTACTCTTCCTTCCATCACTCCTGGACCTCTGCCAACCCTCTCTCCACCTGAGCACTCTTCTCCCAACCAGAGTGGGTCATCCATCCAGAAACATGTCCCTTCTTCCTCCTCACCCACCTCCTCCTCCACCATCATCTTCTTTTTCTCTTCCTCTTCCTCCTCCTCCTCCTCCTCCTCCTATATTCTTACCATAACTGAATGGTCAACATACACAATCACAACTCCAGGCCCTTTTAAGGGAATGTTTATTAGCTTTAATAATTAAACGAGGTTCAAGACCTCATTTATCTGGCAACATCTGCTGCCTGGACCAGTATCAAGAATTAAAAAATAAATAAAAACACTCCTCTGTGAAGGCAAATCACATACCCTGAAATCTTTATACTAATACTCATCCACATGATTCACTGGAAAGCCTATCAGGACCACACGCAGCACCCACGGACTTATCTCCGTTTTTTATTCCTGGGTCTCAGAAAGACAGGATTGGAATTACAAACCCTGGATCATGGCACACTGTCAGCATGGTCCATGCTTGGATTGTTCTTTATTTAGTCAGAAATTAGTTATAACATTGCAAGTACCAACTAATCCACAACATAGGATGGAAGCCAAGACCTGGAGGGGTAGCATATGACACCATACAAACCCCCTCGTAACCACTCCTGAACTGCCCAGCTCAGGAGATCCATCATCCTGAGTCCCATATTCATCATTGCTTTACTCTCCTTTTTAATTCATTGTATCTCTATATATTTGTGTGTGTGTGTGTGTGTGTGTGCATGCACACGTGCGCATGTGTTTGTGTATGTGCACACATGCATTATTTTTAACTTTATATAATCTTGCTGTATACAGTCTTTGAAAAATTACTTTTTCACTTTATATCATCTTGCTAAGATTCATCCAAGTTGAGCACACTGCTGTTATTCCTTCCTTTGGACCACTGGGTGGCTTGATTTACTGACTTTCCTGGTGACAGGCATTAGGGTGTACATCCAGGTTTTTGCTACTGGGACATGTGTTATGACGAAGGCCCTTGTAAGTATCTCCTGTTGAACATGCGCAAGAATCTCTCTGGGGCATGTGCCTAGGAGTGGACTAGAGGGCTCTAACGCTTAAGATATATCTAAAGGGCAGTTAGGTCTAAACAAAGCAGGGGGGTGGGGGGGAATTAGAAAGAAAGGAAAAGAAGAGCAGATTCTAAAAGCCGAATTTGGGAGCAAACTGAGAACTGGAACAATATTGCTCTTTGTGATTCGATGGCTGCAGGGGACACAGGTACAGACATAGCAGTGATGTCCATTGTGGAAACAGAATTATTCAGATACAGTGAAATCTGCCTTGGTATCTCATTGAATACCGAAATGATGTTGTGCTAGGAAAATACCCAATTCTGGCAGAAATGGTCTAATACATGGTACCCTCTACATAGGAAGAGCCTCTAATATCCTCTGTCCTAGAGATGCCCCTCCTGGGACTCCATGCAAGACCCCAACACACACACACACACACACACACACACACACACACACACACACCAGTCTGTGCTCTTTATAAACTAATAGAAACAATCCAAATGCACTTTCAGTAGGTACTCTACGAACGACCATACTTCCATTTGACAGACTGATGCAGTCCTTAACGTCTTTATTCATGAGAATTCATGAAATACTATTCAACAGGATGAGCAGAAATCAAAATGGGATGCACAAGGAGATCACAACAATGATTAGAATTAAACGTATAGAAATATAAATTGGAAAGAAATACGCTTAAGTGTTAATACCAGATTCTAGTCTAGAAGGTTTAGAGCAGAGGTCAGACAACTACTATCCACAGGCTAAATCCAGTTTTGTGTGGCCTGCAAACGAAGACTGGTTTTACATTTTTAAATGGTTATCTAAGCACCTACAGACTATCTTCAATTTTGCTCCTTGGCTCACAAATTCTAGAATACTTACCATCTGACTGCACAGAAAAAATTTGCCAAACGCCCCATTTAGAGAGTGCGGATAATTATTTGTCTCCCCTTCCCCCCCGCCCCGCCCCAGTTTCCTAAAGTCAAAATATGTTTCTTTTATAATCAGAAAGAAAGTGAACGTTTTAAAGGTGTAAACTATATTTTAGAAAGGTTTCCATTCAAAATGGTTGCATTTTTTAGGTTGTCCCTTCGAGGGCTATGTGTCAATCATTGAACAATTCTTACCTCGTATGTACAACTCATTTCTTAAGAGCAACAGAAAGGGGAGGCCTGCAACCAACAGCACCATTCCAGGAAGATGGAGCTGTGCCCTGGATTAGCCCTCTGGCAGGAAGCCTGCGAATGTTGCACAAACCAAAACAAGCTTAGATGTCAAGAAGTGATTACTGAAAAATGACTGTTTCTACCAATTTGGGAAGCAATAGGGAAAACGTCTGCTTCCCCATCCCAGCTGCCCAGCCTAATTCCTCAGTACACATTATGGGGAAATTGCCAGGGTACAGTCTGGAAACAGGGTGACTCAGAAAGCAAGGATGTGTAGAGGTGAGCGGGGGAACAACCAGTGGGCAAAGAGCAGACACAGAGAAGCAGAGAGGCCCTGAAAACATTAATGCCTGAAGCATCCTCAGCAATCACACTGTTCAAACGCTTGGGCCCCATTTTAGAGATGAAGAGAATGAGGCCTGAAGATCAGAAATGATTGAGAATCATCCTATCTCAGTGAGACCAAGAGCTGTAGAAGACATCAACTCCAGTCATCTCTGAATTTGAATTGGATTTCCTCCAAAATATCCCCAATAAGTGGCTGTTCCCATCCTGAGTTCACTCCTGGGACAAAGAGCTCCCACCTTTGGAAGAGGCATGAAGTGTCCTTGAATAGCATTGACATAGTTTTAAATCTGAGCTGAAATGTGCCTCTTAGTAGCTTCCACTCCCTGGCCTATTTCAACTCTCTGGATGCCCCCACAGAACGGTCAAACAACAACAACAATGATGATGATTAACACAAGCCTACAGTCCAAAATCCAAAAAGCTCTAAAAAATCTGAAAGCTGTCAGGACACAGTTAGCAACAAAAGCTGTGTGTGTGTGTGTGTGTGTGTGTGTGTGTGTGTGTGTGTGTATGCTGGGCTGCAGAAATATTTCTGTGTTTGATGACAGGGTGCTGTTCCAGACCCCACTGAGAGTATTATGTAATATATAAGGCATATAGAGTATAATATTAGGGTGAACCATGTGAATTTATTACTGTAGATCAAAAAATGACCAGATAATGGCAATTTCATATGGTTCCACTTAATGCTTTTCTAAAACATGGCCCCAAGGATTTGGGATCAAGGAATTGAGGACCTGTGATCAAGAGGAGCCCTCACTTTGAAGCACTTTGTGATAACTGCTGTGTCAGAGATTCTCAAATTAATATTCCATTCACGCCTCTCCCTGGGACCCAGACTCATCATTCAACTGCCTCTGCAGCATGTCATCCATGCTTGGTTATCTAAGGGTTAACGTAAAGGGTGCATGTCTTGACCTGAGCTCTCAAGCTTCCATCCCTGTGCATACTAATAGCATCTCTACCCTTCCAATACTCCAACCAAAAACCTTGGATCCAGACATTTTGCTTCCTCTCTCACCTCATATGCAGCTTGATAAAAAATTATGTCTGCTCTACATCAAAAATATCCAGAATTTTCTCATTTTTTGTGACCCTCGCTGTCACCCACCACCCTATCCAATCCACCATCATGCCTCGCCTGGACTATTGCAGTCGTCTCCCTGATTCCACCCTTCTCCTCCAAGCAAAGCAGCCAGGATGACCCTTTTGAAGTGAAATCAGAACTTACCACCCTTCTGTCCTGCACTGTCCAGAGACTCCCCATCTCCCTGAAGGAGAAGCCGAGTCCTACCCATGCCCCGGGCCCTTCATGGTCAGCCTCTGCGATGCTGTTTGACCTCATCAGCCCCACTCTCTTCCTCCTCACTCCTCAGCTATCCTGGCCACCTTGATGCTCCTAGAACACACCTGCTTCAAGGCCAGGAGCAGTCTCCTACCAGACACCCACAGGCTTCCCCTCACTTCAGGTCTTTACTCAAACATCTCCTCTCTGAAAAGGTGGCCTTTCCTGACCATCCTATTTTAAATTACAACTAAGGTTAACTGCCAATCTCCCTTTTCTGTGTTGTTTTTTTTTCCCTAAAGCACTAAGACCATCTAATATACTATAAATTTGACTTATTTTATTTACCGGCCATCTCCTCCACTAGAATATAAGCTTCATGAAAGCGACGATTTTTGTCTGTTATCTTTCACTGCTTTATCACCTAATACCCAGAACCCTCTCTTGAATACAGTTAACACTCAAGTACAGTAGCTCATCATTTATCTGTAAGCTATATAATTTCACCTTGCAATCCACTGAGAATCAAGAAGGCAGTGAGAAGTACCTTGTAGCAGTCAAAATAGAAGATGTCTGTGTCACCAGAGATGTTATACAGATGGCAAATAAATAAGTTCATGAAAAGATGTCCAACATTGTTAGCCATTAGGGAAATGCAAAGTAAAGCCACAGTTAGATATCACTATCCACCTACCAAAATGGCTAGAATAAAAGAAATAGGCATAACACCAATACTGGAGAGAGGACACAGAGAGGATGTTGGCTTTTTCACACATTACTCTGGGTAAAGATGTAGTGGTTGCCTACAAAAATAACAGGTGCCTCCATATGACCCAGCAATTTCACTCTTGGTTTTTTTGTGTGTGTGTTTTTTTTTAAAATATAGTTTATTGATTTTTTACAGAGAGGAAGGGAGAGGGATAGAGAGTTAGAAACTTCAATGAGAGAGAAACATCGATCAGCTGCCTCCTGCACACCTCCCACTGGGGATGTGCCCACAACCAAAGTACATGCCCTTGACCGGAATTGAACCTGGGACCTTTCAGTCCGCAGGCTGATGCTCTATCCACTGAGCCAAACTGGTTGCACTGGTTCTCAACCTTCCTAATGCCGCAACCCTTTAATACAGTTCCTCATGTTGTGGTGACCCCCAACCATAAAATTATTTTCGTTGCTACTTCATAACTCTAATTTTGCTACTGTTATGAATCGTAATGTAAATATCTGATATGCAGGATGTATTTTCATTGTTTGTGACCCACAGGTTGAGAACTGCTGGGTTAGGGCTTCACTCTTGGGTTTTTACCCCAGAAAAATGAAGACCTGTTCAAACAAAAACCTGTACAGCCCTGGTCAGTGTGGATTAGTGGTTGGAGCATCGGCCTGCACATCAAAGGGTCTTGGGTTCGATTCCCAGGCAAGGGCACATACCTGGGTTGCAGTTTCAATCCCCAGCCAGGGTACTTGTGTGAGGCAACAAATCGATGTGTCTCTTACATCGATGTTTCTCTTTATCTTTGTCTCTCTCTCTCTCTCCCCCTCCCTCCCTCCCTATTTCCCTCCCACTCTCTCTAAAAATCAATGGGAAAAAATATCCTTGGGTGAAGATTAACAAAACAATAACAATAAAACAAAACAAAACTGTACACCATATTCATAGCAGCTTTATCCACAATAGCTCAAAACTGGAAATACCTTTTAAATTGAATAATCAGAGTGATATCGGGAAAGATAAGAGCATCTGTACTGTATTTTATTTACTGCTTTTTAAGTTCTTTTGAAACCACCAAAAAGGTAAGATCTGAAAAGAGATCATCTACTCACTGAAAATAAAAAGCATGTGCAAAAAAAAAAAAAAAATGTAAAAAAAAAAAAAAAAAAAAAAACTGGAAAAAACCCAAATGTCCTTTAATGGGTGACTAGTTAAACAAACTGTGGTCCACTAGTCATGCAATAATTTTGGCTGAACTTCAAGGAATCTATGCTTAGTGAAAAAAAGCCAATCTCAAAAGGATATAGACTGCATGGTTCCATCTATATAACATTTGTAAAACAATATTTATCCAATTAGAGAGCAGCTTAGTGGTTACCAAGGGTTAAGGGAGTAGGAGATAGAGGGTGGTAGCTGTGATTATAAAACATAGAGTGAAGGATACTGATGATGGAGCTTTTCTGTATCTTAACATTGGTGATGGTCTCAGGAACCTACACATGTGATAAACTGCACAGAACTAAATATGTATATGCAAATGAGTGCATATAAAAGTGGTGGAATCTGAATATCAACATCAATGTCAATTTTTTGGTTGTGACATTATACTATGCTTATGAAAGAAGTTACCTTTGGAAAAAACTGAGTAATGTACTATTTCTTACAACTACATGTAAATCTACCTCTACAATTATCTCAAAGCTATGTCTCTAGGTCCATGACCTAAAACTTATTCTCTTCCCAAAGGATATTCCCAGGCACAAATTCAGAATCCAGTGACACTGACTTTAAACAGAATTATATCAAGCTTAGTTATCATGATTAGCAGTAGCCAGATACGTTAAGGCAGGGACAGCCTGCTAGAATTCTCAGGCTCACAGAATAGAGGAACTAAAACCGAGCTCTCCAGATGCCCAATTTGGTGTTTTAGCATTTACCACCTTTCAAGGCCTTTTTATATTATGGATGATAATACGAAACACTTCATTTGAGCGCATACATTTACTACTTTTAAGACCCTGGTTTGATCAACCACATCAACTTTCTAAATAAGAACTATAAGGCTAAGAACACATTTGTAAATCTCTTCAAGATGATCAGTTATTACATGTGATTGTGTACTTAAAAGTTCAACAGCAAAAATTTAGTTTCATCTCAGAGAAAAGTTTCTTACTCTACTTGTTAACCAATAATGGATAACCAAGGGACATAAGAATCATTATTTACTGGGATTCTTTGAAAATATGTTAGATGCTTATTTCCATAGATGTTGGATAAGAGTCCATTATGTGGCAGTTGCTATGTTAGGTGCTACAGCCACAGGGAAGGGATATAATCAAGTACTTGCCCTCTTAGATCTGATGGTTTCATAGGGGCCATGAAAAAATAGTCAACCACAGTCTAGTACAAAATATTCAATAATAGGGTAAGAACATAAATGAGCATCTCACCCAAGCTTGGAGGCCAGAAGAAGCAGGAAAGTTTTTTACATGAAGTTGAAAAATAGGGACATGTGATGATATGAAGAGAAAGGACTGGAAGCTTTCACAGTGGAGGAAACAGCATGTGCAACGGAGTAGCTGGCCCATAGTGCACTGCAGGGAATGGCAGCTTGGGAAAGTAGTAAGAGATGATGCTGGACATCAGGAAGGGGTGATGGTGGGCAGGGACCGGGTCATAAAAGGCCATTCCAAATAGCCTAAAGGAGTTAGGCTGTGAGATAAAGAGAAGAAGCAATTGAATGGAGGTGCTAGCCTAACTGGTTTCCACCAAATGCCAGAAGATATCCTTAAGCTTTCCTCTTTCTGCATTTTTTTTTTTTTGCAGAGAACCCCTACTGTTCTCCAATATCCACCTCCCTAAGCTTCAAGGTCTAATTCCAGCACCACCTCTTTCTCCAGGAAGCTTTCCCCTCCTGCAGATGGAAGGGGTGACCCCTACTAGGTAGAACAGGTGCAGGTGTCCCTGTGCGTGCACTATACAGCAGCAAGTGCAGTGTAGTGTAATGGTTAGGAGCTGTGGAGTCAGCCTGCCTGGATCCCAATCCAAGCTTTACTGCTTACCCTCTACGCTTCAATTTCCTTAACTGTCAAAATGGGAATAATAACATTACTGCATCAAAAGGTTATCCTAGGATTGAATCATTTCACTGATACATTGAACTCACTTCAGAGAGTCACTAGTACAAAGCAAAGGTTTAATAAATGTTCACCTTTATTATATGTTATGGCCCCCATATACACCCAACTCTAGGCAAGGCCTATCACTGGTGCTCAATCAGCGGAGGACTAATCAGAGAGTAGAAGTCAATATCCTCTCCTCACAGACAGTCAATAATGTGACCTCATACTCTTTGCTTAGACAATTGGTCAACACAGACTAGAAATACACTTTCCTTTCCCAGGGAGTTGTGTGCTAGAGGCAAGAACCCCAAAGCATGATTTAGAAGAACTAGATCATCTTCCTCGCTCCTCTGCCTGAATCCCGGGATAACCTAGGACACGTGCCTTTACCTTCCAGAACTGCGGTATTCTCATCTGCGAAATGGGAATGGGCTCCTATGAAGCTCAAAACAGATGGAGGGCTTGGCAGCACTTTGCGCAGTGGTGATGCAAACCTGATTTCCATTTCCCAGTCTGCAAGCCATGGCCACACCTCCCCATCCCTCACTTTCACTTCCAGCAGAAGCATGCTTCAGACTAGCACAGCTGGCAGGCCTCCACCACAGAAACAGGTATATTGTAATGTGCCCCACCCACTGACTTGATAAATTATTTTTCTCCTCCTCCAGGGACTTTCCTGACTTCCTTCTGTCAGCGAGAGAAGGAGCACATGAGCACACTGTATATAAATATGTTTGGGAAGCTTTCTTCTTCTTTTTTTTTTTCCTTAAACCAAACTTTGGTTTCTGTTGTAGGCGGTGCATTCCCTAACAGGGCGGGGCTCAGTGTGCTGTGGAGGGGAGAGGAGAGGCCATGGGGGAGGAGTAGGCAGTGATTGATTCACACACTGTGAGAGCTGGTCTTCTATTTAATGGGGGGGTCTCCCTGCGCAAGAGGAGTCAGCTCTGTCTCCAGGACCAGCCAGAGCATGGCAGAGGACCTGGGGCTGGGCTTTGGGGAGACAGCCAGCGTGGAAATGCTGCCCGAGGATGACAGCTTCAGGCCCAAGGCCAGAGCTAGGCTGGCAGCCAGGGCCAGCAGCTCCGGCTGGGCTCTCACCTGTTGCCTGGTGTCACTCCCCATCCTGGCAGGACTCACCGCCTACCTGCTTGTTGGCCAGCTCAGAACCCAAGGAGAGGCCTGTGTGTTCCAGGTAAGCAAGACCTGGAGCTTCCCTGGGGATCAGCAGACCCCTGCAGGCAGTTTAGCCTGTACAGCCCTGGTCAGTGTGGATAGATCTGCAAGCTGAGGAAGCCCTGGGCAGGGCTCCCTGATCCATCACCCTCCTTCCCTCCCTTGCCTCAACATACAAAGGAAATGCAGAATGTGAGGGAGGGGTGGAAGGGTGTTTATTCTTAATAGTTCCAGGGAATGAATTGTCCCCTTTTATGTTTGTGTGGGAACAACCTCAAGCCTCATATTTCTAGATAATTATGACCACAGTGCACTGATAAGTATGGAATGTTCCTTTTCTTTGAAAAGAATACAACATACCCTTTAAATTGCATAACTTAACACATGGTTATTAAAAAAAGTTAGAAAGTACAGATTAGGCAAAGGAGATAATTATCCTTACCCATAACCTCATAGAGGTAACCACTATAAAATGTTAACATTTGGGGATACATAATTTCATATATTTTAATAATATGGGATTGTTTTGAGTATCTTAATATGTTATAATTAAATTTATTGTTAATAAATTCACAGCAGCATGAGGATATAGATGGTTGTATTATATTACTATATATGTATGTGCTATAATTTATATAACCAACCCGCTTGCTTGGCTTCAGTACAATTCTTTTTCAATGTTCCAGAAAGAACTGCTTGCCAGATTGTCTATCATTCAGTCTTGCTGGGGGAGGGAAAAGGTTTGGGGGGACCTTACTCAAATATATATATAGGGTTTACGGAGAACAATGAGAGGATACAGGTGTCAATACAGAAACTTATAGCACTGACCTAGGAACACCAAAAACCTTAAAGCCTGAAGAATGTACCTTTCAAGTAATGCCCCTTTTTAAAAATGCTCTTGCATAATCTGTGGGTGACTGGTTTAATTTCAGTCTCAAGAGTTACATTCCATAGGCTTTTCCATTGGTTTAACTGGTTTCCAAGCAATGCTGGCCAACTGCAAAGCAGAGACACAGAAAGCAAGCCATGGCCATGGTATAACTTTCACCACGCACCAGGGTCAGCAAACAGACTGTGCCTGATTCAGGCGGCAGCATCCAAGGCCACGTGCCATCATTCAGAAAATGTAGACATAGGCAAGTCAACCGGAAATGCTGTTCATGTTAGAGGAGCACTGCAGGGCGTGAGAGGTCAAGCTGTGACCCCAAGATCACCATGGTGCCATTTCCTGGGAAGCCAAACTACAGCGTCCACTTGACACTCTGGGACGCTGTCCATCTTTATCCAGAAAGAGACTGTTGTTTTGAAGACACTGGGTGACTCCAGTAGCCTACGCTCTCCTGCCTTCTGAAGGGAAACACTCCCTCTGCCAAAACAATGTCTGAGGTCCCCTATGTTGGCAGAAGCCAGAAAACACCTCTGTTGATCTAGAAGGCCATCGGGTGGAATGCCACAATCCAGAGAGGGCCAATGGCTTGCCTCGTCAGGAAGAAAGTTTGAGATGGGAGCTGTGGCTAGACAGGAAGCCTATGAGGGAAGATGCTGAGTGTCTGCCCTATTGTAGGTACGCAAGAGATGAAAAGGCTAAAACTACTTTCCGTTATAGTTAAACCAATCTCCTTGGAGACTGGCCATGAGAAGACATTTGGAGCTGTGGTTTGGCCAGGAGATGTAACTCTTGGTGTGTCAGAAGAAAGATGAAGGGAAATGGGGATGAGGCTGTGCACACGCAGCAACTGGGGTCCTGATAAGAAACAGCTGGCCCACTCAAAGAAGAGAGTTTAAAGAAGAATGTTTAAAGAACTGAAAATGGGTTCACAGAAGGGTCTACGTGCTGAGATGCAGATGGATTAAAGGAAACCTCCAGGACTGGAGGCATCCTGGGGATTAGCAACAGAGGGAGGCAGGTCCCCAAACCTTGGTCTGAAGGGGCAAAAGGAGGAAGGAGATTTAGGGGAATGCAACGTGAAGGAGGGGCCTGCCTGCAGTATGGATAAAGGGGAGCCAGAAGTCTGCCAACAGCAGGGAGGGAAGAGGACGAGGGAGAGAAACTCGGGCCACTCTGCTCCTAGCTGGCAAGTGTGCCCTGAGGTCAGCCTCCAAGGGCACAGGGAGGGCCAAGAAGGGTGGATCCAGAGTAGCTAACAGACAATAACAAGCTCAGAGGAGACTAAAGAAGATGGGATCCGTCTGTGTTTTATTAACATGAAATTAACTTGTAATTTAAGCAAGAAGTGGTTGCCCAGGGAACAATAATTGATATTCAGTTTAACATAAATAAAAAAACATTTGCCTTTAAAAAATAGATGGGATTCAAGAAAGGAAAACCAGGTCACTGAGCGAACTTGTGTGGGCGTGGACGTAGCAGTGAAATGTCGTGGCTCTTGGAAACCTGAGTTTGATTGCCAGCTCAGCCACCTCTGGCCGTGTGAAATAGGCATGTGACTCCCAGCCTGTTTCCTTTTCTACCAAAAGAGGATACTAATACCCATACTTTGACAGCACCAATAAGAAAGGCATGTGTAGGAACAGTTTGTACTTTGACAACGGGGAGAACTATACTCACGCAGTTACAGCGATATGATTGTCACTCTATGCCAAGCACCAAACACCAAGAAAACTTGATCTTGACCTTAAGGAGCTCTGAGCCTGATGTGTGACAAGGAAATAGGCTATGTGCTCTGGAATTCCAGATGTTCTCCTAGCCCAGCCTTGGAGGAAGACGTGGTTCATGAAAGGGCTTCTGGAGAGGGGAAGGAAGCCAGTGGTGGCTAAAATACTATTCCTGAGGCCCAGGCCACAGACTCCATTGAAGATAAAAGCATGTCAGACAACACAGGCCATTGGAGGTAACAAGATTGCACAACCTACAGCTACAAAACAGACCATCTGACCGCAGCTCCAGGATCCCCTCCACTGTGTCAGGCTGCCCCTCACATTTCAAAGAGACAGCTCCCAGGTCATTGAAAAAAAAGGGAGGGGCTATCTGGTCTTCAAAGGATTTATAATGCCCCAGGCCCTAGGCAATCAACTCTAACACAAGGAGGAGTAAGAAAGGAGGGTCACCCAGTCCTTCCAATACATTCACAGCCAGCAGAGGATAAGCCAATGATAACAACAACAACAATAACATGATATTAACTCCCACTTCACATTTGCAGAGAGCTCTCACAAAGACGATCCCATTGAACATTCGCAGCAACCCAGAAATGCAGTGAGGCGGTGAGCAGTCACATTTGGCAGATGAGGAACTTGAAGTGGGAAAGTCTGTGTGAGCGCCCAAGGTCATAAAGCTGGGAGGGGACCAAGCTAGGTCTCTGAGTTGGCAAATCTAGGTCCTCATGGTTTCCAGGTTGCCTCCCTCTCCACTCACAATGAAGCTTTGTGATCATGGAAAGCACTTTCCATCCACCCCTTTTACAGATGAATGAATGGATCACCCTCATGTAAAACAAGAAATTCTATAAAGACAAGCCAGGGCTTGATTCTCCACACAAGAGCCAAAATGATTATTTGAGAACTTTCACTGGATTGTGCCATGGGCCTGCCTCTGTGGCCTTATCCAGTACCCTCTCTTCTCCTCTCCTCAGCCCATCACTGGCCTCCAGCCACCCTGCCTTCCTCTGTTGCCAGCATTCAAAGTGTTCTTCTGTTCCCTCTCTTTACTTGGCTGCACCCTCTACCAGAACTCCTCTAAGGCACCTCCTCTGTCCATCCTTGGAACAGCCACAGGAGGTTGGCATTGCTAAGAATCTTTTCTAATCTAACCTGAAAAAGAGTTGAGGCTGGAGAAGAGGAGGCTCAAAGGGGCTCCAAAGGAGGAGAGTGAGCCAAGTACACAACCACTCTGAGTTTCAGTTTTCCCACATTACCTACCCGATGGAAGTGCTAGGAGGATTCCAAGTGATCTCCATAAGGCTCCCGGTGAGTGCCTAGCAATGTGGACACTAGGATGGGTGTTTGTCCCTTTCCTCCCCCTAAGTAGAAGAGGAAAGTTCTTCACAGATCCATAGATAGAAACTAAGAAATGGAAATGCCCTTAGCCCTGGGGTCAGCAACTATGACCCACAGGCCAAATCTCACCCATTTTCAAAAAGCAACTGCCATAAAGATGCTCAACAGACATTATTTCCCTACCAGCACCCTACACACTGTCTGTGGCTGTTCTTAAGCCACACAGTAGAGTTGCGTAATCATGACAGTGACTATATCACCTGCCAAGTTAATATACTGTGTGGCCCTTATAGAAAAGTTTTCTGACCCTTGATCTAGCCCCATCTCCTTGTTTTACAGTTGAGGAAACCAAGGATCAGAGATGGGAAAGAAAAGTTCAGGGTCACAGAGTAGGTCACGGGGGACAGAGCCGAAATTAGGTTCTATTTCTACAGTCACTTGGCCTCATCCACCAGCAAATAGGACTGACTCCATTCTTGCTAAGTCCTCAGATCAGACATTGGAAAAGCACAGCAACTGTAGAAATGTTTGGAGTTTTTATTAACAGCAACAAAAACAGTTAAAAACATTGTTTTAAGTGGACTCTTCCTTCTGGGGTTGGTTGTGTAAGGAAAGATTCAATATGACAAACTCATTACTAGGTAAGTTGCAGAGCAGAAATCAAAATTAGGTGTGAAAAGGTTTGGGATAAGTGCCTTTAAGTGATGTGCCCATAAATAAAGCATTGATTAAATAAATCATGGTCCTTCCATGCTATGGAAACCTGCAACTGCCATGATCTTTTTCTTTTTTTTTTTTTTCAATGAAGCATCTCCACATGTAAGGATGGAAAATTTCTCTAAGATATGATGTTAAGGGGTTTGCAAAGGACAAAACAGCAGATAGAGTACAGAGCACTTCATTTTCTGAAAAAGTAATACATATTCACATTTATGAATGTGTGCATAAATGCACAGACTGTTCCAGGAAGAGGACAAGAGACCGGTGACTCTGCTCTTGTCCAGGAGATGGAACTGGGTGGCTGGGCGACAAGGGAAAGACAGATACATTTTTAAACATATACCCAATGTACAAAATGTCTGTTACCTATAAAAAAATAGACAGCATAATGTTTTACGATATTTAGACTCCTGGAGAATGTCAGGTAGATTTGCATCTTAGAAAAATAATGGGCCAGAAGTTCAAACCCAGTTTGAATTCCAACCTAACCACTTCTGAGCCATGGTACCTAACCTTTCTGGGCCTCAGCTTCTTTATGTATGAAATGGGAATAATTAGAAATATAGTGTCTGGCAGAAGGTGGGGGATTAGTAAGTGGTAACTAGGGAATTTCCCTGTTCATGGAAATTACATCATAGAGAACAACTTGTCCACCTGTTCTGGAATCTGCCATCACCAGGCCATAGAGCAGGTATGGGCATTGAAAGGTTGTTCTTAGTCTCTGACATTTGTGAGCTATCTTCATGCCTCCTTCTCTACCCTGGTCTTGCATCCTCAACCTACACTCCAATCTATTCTTGACCCAGGTGCACTTGACCATGGCTTAGGCCTTCTTTAGGTCCTTAATGGCTCCCACAGTCCTCAGGATAGGTCCACAGGCCAGGCCTCTGTCCTCTCCAGACACTATGCCCCAGGAATGGCAGAATGCACCCCACATGCCCAGCCCGAGCATGCCGCACAGTGGGTACTTAGCACTAAGGCAATGAATTGATAGGGATGCTGTACAAGGCATTGATTCCCAGGGTTGCTTCTGCAAGGAAATGTCCAAAAAGCAACTGTCATAAAAATGCTCAACAGACATTATTTCCCTACCAGCACCCTACCTCTGTCCTTCCCTTCCAGGTTCCACTTCTAGAAACATCTGCATAAACTCTCCCCCATGTTCTCCTTGGTTCCCTCTGATCTCAATTCCATGCCTTCCTGAAAATCCCTGCAAGGCTCTTGGTCCTTGTTCCCTGTACCCCTATTCCCTCCCATACATACATGTCCCAGAACAGGACCTCATAGTGATGCCAGCTCAGGCTTCAGAGTGACACGGACTTGAAGGAAAGCCATGGCTTTACCACATCAGTTGTCTTACGTAATGTATTATACACCAGACTCCAATCCAAGTTTTTTCGTATTTAGAGTTTTAAGAATAACAAATGAGATCACATCTATAAAGTCCTTAGCGTGGTGTCTGGTGTAAACACATGCAATGCATGTTTGCTGTTATTATCACATGCATCTTTTCAGTCAATCCTTGCAGTCACACAATGAGATAAGTTCTATTATCTCCATTTTAGAGATGAAGAAACCGAGGCTTAGAAACATTAGGCCATGTGTCCAGTCATACAGTTAGAGTGTGACATTGGGATTCAACTGTACCATACACATTCCTCCTAAACACTATGCTAGTTGGCCTCTAAATATATGCCCAACAAATTACACCTTCTGGGGTAGCCAGGAGTTTTTAACCAATGATACCTAAAAAGTGCCCGTCACATAGTAAGTGCTCAATAAATACTAGTCTCTTTCCTCCGGAGAGCACCTAACTGCACCTGGCACACAGATGTCACTCATTAAGTGTTTGTTGAATAGAGGGAGGGATGGACGGATGCACAAGGCACCTGAGCTCTCTAAGCCTTGTACTCTCTGTCTTCATAGCACTGTGTGAGAATTCTGCAAGGAGATATCCAAAAAGCAACTGCCATAAAAATGCTCAACAGACATTATTTCCCTACCCACTCCACCTTGGGTGAGCCCTTTTATCTCTGCTGGCGTGAGCACAGTTATAATAATGCCCTGTGTTGTCTAGAGGAAACAGAGTTGAGATAAAAGTGTTTTGTAAATTGCAGTCAGTTGTCCTACTGTAGCCTCAGGAGGTCCTGATGTGCCTGGAAGAGAAGCCCAACCCACTCCAAAGGTCAGTCTGTGGGCAAAGGGCAGAGAAACCCTAGGTTGTGGAGGCAAGCTGTGAAAGTGCAAGGGAAGCGAGAGCAAGTTGTGGGTGTGAATCCCAAATACCCGTGGCAGCTCCTAGCTGGGGATTGATTCTAGGACCCATTTGTTCATCTATTGAAGTCAACACACACATCAGGAAGTGCCCAGCAGTCACACCTGACAGACCCCACACTGCCCGCCTGCAGCAGGACAATGGCTATGACAAGTCATCTCCCAGCCTGGGCTCTTTAATGAGGCCTCACAGCTGACAGCCGCAATAGCTTAGGTTTTGAAATGCATGGGGAGTACATCCCATTCCCTCAACCCCTTTGCATTCTGAGAGGGCACACGTCCAGGAGCAAACTGTGGACTGAGGAAGCCTCTCCTGTTGGGAGAAGGAGGAAGCCTTCCAAAGCTCCAGAGGATCCCAATCCGCCATGGTCATAAAGAGACACAGAGTGGCTTCTGTTAATCACTGAAATGATGAAACCCAAGGAAAGCTCTACAGAACCAACAACATATGCCACAAGCATTTATTGAGCCCAAAGAAAGAAGGAAACGAATCGGATATCCACTTTCCGTGTGTGGTCTTTCTTAGCCATCACCACAGTCCTGGGAGGGGAGAACCATTGTCTGCTCTGTCGAACAAGGAAACAGCCTCACTGAGGTTAGGTGAGATGCCAAAGTCAGACCACCAGGAAATAAGAGACTTGGGATTTTCCACATTTGCTCTGTTGCAAGCACCATATTCTTTGCTCTACACTGCTCTGAATGTTGCCTGTAAATTAAAGCCCGGCCCACCTTAGTAGATGATGAAATGAAATGGCTTTGGAATAAAATGTTTCTAGCTTGCATTTATCCTTGTGCAGGTACAGGGATAAGCAAGAGAGAGAGACAAGAAGGCAAACGTCTGTCTATTTCCCCTAGAAGTGCTGGGAGGATATTATGGGTCATAAAACACTTAGACCTTTCCACCTGCGGCATTTATGAGGGCAAGCAATGGATATCTCTTCCGTTTTTAAGTAAACTATACAGTGACTACAAAATATGCAATGGATAGCTCTTCCATTTTTGAGTATACTATACACTGACTACAAAACCTGGGAGAAAGGCCAAAGAGGTAATTAGTTAAAATATACTCAAGGGATTTTTCCGGTAAATGCCAAGATCATCTCAAAGGCCATCTTGCTTCAGGTTCGATCTTCCATTGTGTGTGCTCAGCTAAGGTTTGTGGGGCTCCTGATATGTGCCAGGGTCTGTACTTGGTCTAAAGGTCCAGATACCAGACCCTCCACTTATTTTTTGACCTTTGGCTTCAAAGGCTATAAAAAGGTGATACAGCTTGGCTGGTGTTGCTCAGTGGTTGAGCATCGATCCATGAACCAGAAGGTCCAGGTTCAATTCCCTGTCAGAGCATATGCCCAGGTTGCGGGCTCGATCACCAATAGGGGGCATGCAGGGGGCAGCTGATCGATGATTCTCTCTCATTATTGGTCCATCGGTCTCTCTCTCTCTCTCTCTCTCTCTCTCTCTTCTCTCCCTCCCTCTCCCTTCCTCTCTCTGAAATCAATAAAACATTTTTTAAAGGTGATACACTCCCTTGAGAGCAGCTGGAGTATTAGATGAGGAACAAACATAAATGCCCAACATGGGGCTTGGCACCCATTAAACACTCAGCTAGAGAGCAGTTTCCTCCTTTCCTCCATCCTCCTTCTCTCGTATTTGAAGGATTAGAGTAGTCCCAAAAATGCCTATAGTAATAGGTCATGATTAATTTGAGTTAGAGATTACCAATCAACATACCAAAACAAACATTTTTTTTTTAGAAGAAACAAAGAAAGAAAACCAAATAAAATTCCCCGACCTATGGAAACTATGGGGTGAAAAGCCCGCGTACTTTGCCAAGGCTAATAAATGGTGGTGGTGGCAGGCTTCCCCTACCTCATTAACATGTGTGCCCATGGGCATACACACTGGACATACCGGCCTTTCCTGGCTCTGACTCTGACCAAAGCTCCCAACTTTCAACAAACATTTCTAGAGCCATGGCTATACTCCAAGCAGAGCCTGATGAAAGCACATAGAGGCCCCAGTCCTGAAAGATTTTGGCTACCTACTGCTACATAATTAAAGTTTTTAAATGTAAACAAAAATTCAAAACTTTGCATGCATTCTAAAATAAAAAGTTCTCTTTCCTAGTTTTTTGGCTGAAGTCACTAAAGCTGAGCCTTCCTCCATCCTCTGCTCTCTTTTCTGCTTGTCTTTTTGATGCCCAAGCACCAGCATATTTTCCCAACATGGATAATCCAGTGAGAGTGCCAGGCACTGTCCGAGGCACCAGGAATATAGTGGTAAGCAAGACAGACAGACCGGGTCCTTGTCTGCATGCAACTTGACTTCTACTGGAGAGAGAAAAGCAATAACAGTCAAATAAGTAATATCCCTAGAGAGTGATAAATGAGAGAGGAAGGGAACTAAGATGGGGTCCTGGTTCCTAGCCAGTGGTTTATGAAGGCCTTGAACGGGAAATAAATCACATTCTCCTGGGGTGCTCTTGAATACTGTGTCTATACAGATTTGGAAGTCAATGTTGCACTGACCTTCGGGAGTCACCATCTCCTGGGTTCCCCAGGGGAACCCAAAAGCAATGGAGATGAGTCAGGTTTGGGCAACAATAGACATTTTATTGGCCTGGTGTCACCAACAACCATCTGGAGACCAGGCATTGAGCCAACCAACTCAAATGCACAAACCTTTCCCCAAATAAACTACTATTTCTTCTCTCAAATCTCCTCTTCATTCGCTTCTGTTGCAATAATCTTCCTCTCATGAGAGAGTCATTACTAAGAGAAACAGCAACGGGAGGCTTTCCGTGCTGTTCTCAGGAAAAGAATCCCAGCTGCTGTTCTTCTTGGGGACTCTGGGGATGTTGTGTTCTTCAACACCTGCCAACTGGCACTATCACAGCCTCCAGACATGTAGTGGCATTCTGAGGCCACTAAAATGCACACACATCCATCCATATATGAAAATAAAATGTGTTCCCAAGTTATAGAAATTCATCAGAGCAAATAGAAAAATGTGCTCACATCCCAAATACATGTAAATGACAAGGGTTCTATGAGCCAAAAGGGATGCTCCAAACTCTTAGCTGGGTGTTGCTTAGCCAAAAATAAGCAGATGTTGGAGAAGATTTCTTAGCAGAATGAATGAGTCGAAGAAGGCCAGTCAGGGAAAGTACCATTCCAGGCACAAGGAGATGCAACCAAGCTCTCCCTCATTCTCTCTGAGAACCCCACCTTCAGTTTTCTGCCTTGCCAAAGGACTGATTCTTTAGCAGCTCTGTCAATAGCAACTAAGGAAACAGGCTACAAAATAAGCTCATTTCTAGGCTGCTTCTCCACCTCCCAACCCCATCAAAGTTACTGATGCGGGGCAAGTAGTCACATCAATTGGGCATAGGTTTTCAAAGACCACTGTACTCATGACCCTATGCAAATGTATCTAATGTGTTCATCTGGTGGCAGAAATCCTTGCAGTTTCCCAACTGTTCCCATGAGTTGTTGGGCCTCCTTACTCTTGCACAGCCGTTGGCCTGGTCTGGAATGGTTATCACCTTTTACCACCAGACTAATACCTGTGGGTCCTGTAAGACTCAGTTCTGGGGTAATTTCCCGATTCCCCCACCTCTGGTACTAGGATGGTAAATTTGAACTTTAAATTCCAAGATAATGTGATGCTTTAGAAAAAGCCCTCTGAAGACAGGCTAGGAGATGGGTTAGGGAAAAGGATAAAACGGATGCAAGAGAGATCTGGTAGGAGGCTCTTGGAAGAATCCAGGCAAGCAGTATGATGAGGCCTTATGTGGATGGATTCAAGAAAGAGAAAAACTGCAAAATAGAAATGACAGTTTGGTTTATGGAAGAAGAAAGAAGCCAATTTTAGGCCTGATAACTAAGGGAAAGCAATAGTAGCACCATTAACAGAATTAGGAAACAGAGAAAAGGGAGTGACCATGAAATCAATTTGTCAAAGCCAAGATCTTTGTCCTCAAGAGAGCTTCCAGTAGAGGCTAGGTCATGTGGCTTGAAAGCAAAAAGAGCCTGACAATCTGGGTTCCAACAGAATCACAGAACTGCTCACAGGCCTAGCCTGAGAAATAGCATGGCTACTCCCACATGGCCACACATATATGCATGTAGAGATAGCCATGCACAGACCACCACACCACAGACACTTTAGATACACAGGTGCAAAAACTCTTTCCCACCAATGGAGCTATCTTCTCTCATACTCGCACAGACACACAATTCCTCATTCACAAGAGTATACTCACACCCACGTATGCATGTTAAGATTTAAAACTGATCAAGTATCCATGAGGATTACAGTTGGGGACTGAACAATTATGAAAACCAAATCAGAAGGCCCTGGGTTGAGTCAAAATCATATCAGAGAGGATTCTTTGGAAATATTGTAAAATGTAAGATGGTAATCTTATTCCTAAGCAAAAAGCTTAGTTTTGCTCATGAGCTTTCTATTCTGGCACGTGAGTGGTGGTTCCTTCCGTTTCCGTGTCTTCTTTGCACTAATACATTTTCTTTTCTTTTTTTTAATGTATTGAATTTATTGGGATGACATTGGTTAATAAAATGAGATAGATTTCAAGTGTACAGTTCTATAACACATCATCTGTACATTGTATTGTGTGTTCACCACCCCAAGTCAAGTTTCTTACTGTCACCATTTATCCCTTTACCCTCTTCTACTTCCCCACACCCCCAATTTCCCTTGGTAATCACCATAGTGTTGTCTGTGTCTGAGGGGATTTTTTTGTGGGTGATTTTGTTGTTGTTGTTGTTTTGTTTGTTTGTTTGTTTGTTTGTTTTGCTTAATCCATTCACCTTTTTCACCCAGCTCTATGACACTCTCAGTCTATTCTCTGTACCTATGAATCTGTTTCTATTTTGTTAGTTTATTTTGCTCATCTGAGTTGATCCTTATCTCAAACCTGGGAGTTATCTAGGACTATGGATGTTAATATTCCCATTTTACAAATGAGGACCACAAAGCTCAGAGGAGAAAAGAGTCTTCCTGCTCAAGAATATATTGTTAATAAATGGTGGAATTGGGATCCAAGTCCAGGTCTGTCTGCCTCCAAAGCAGTTCTTCTCCCATTACCGTGTGGATTCTGAAATGGCTCACAAACTGGGATTGCAATGAAGAAAAAGACATCATGACCCAGCCGGTATGGCTCAGTGGTTGAGCGTCAACCTATGAACCAAGAGGTCACAGTTCGATTCCCGGTCAGGGCACATGCCAGGGTTGTGGGCTCGATCCCCAGTGTGGGGTTTGCAGGAGGCAGCCAATCAATGTTTCTCTCTCATTGATGCTTCTGTCTCTCTCTCCTTCTCCTTTCCTCTCTGAAATCAATAAAATATACTTTTTTAAAAATTTAGTGAAAAAGAAAAAGTCATCATGCATTACAAGGAAACAAGAAAGAGACTAAGGAGAAGGAGAACATAGTGATTATTTCTTTTTTGGTATCATTTTTTAAAAAATAGTTTCAATTTCCAAATTGTGGTGTAAAAAAGAAAATGAATCAAGTGTCATTATTTGTTAAAATAGTAGAACCATTGACAAGATGTTGGAGTGCCCTAGAATAGAACAGGAAAAACTCTCAGGACAGAACCTTTAAGTTGACCTTTGAGACAAGCATAAGAGAGAGAAAGATTATTAGTACTTGAGGAGAAAAGGGGGGAGCTTGGGTGCAAGATTCCTATGGACCAAATATTCTGCCCATTTCCCTCATCTCAGGGTGCCTAGGAGGGGTAGCAGCAGCATCTTAATCCCACCCATGCTTTCGACAGCTGTGTGGATGTTGGGGTCAGAAGGACCACAGATGGTCTGAACCATATCTTTCTTTCCCAACAGACTCCAAAAGCACAGGAATTTGGACCTTCACATCAGCGAGCTTGTAAGTATATTCATATTTGATGCCTTTCTTGTGGGGAACAAGAACATATCCAGTAGTTCTTAATATATAGGGGATTCAGAGGGATGCAAACCCAGAGGAGAAGTGAGGGGCCTCCCCAGCCACTAAGAAGGCAAAATGATGCCGTGGCTAAGTGCAGGGCCTGTGATTGATGGCCTTTGGGCAAATCATTTCACCCATCTCTGTCTCATTTTATTGACCTATAAAAATGGTTATGATAGTACCCACCCGCAGGGTTTGTGTAGATTAAATTAGTTAATTCCCATAAAGATAGTAGAACAATGCCTACCACATCAAAAGGATACACTGATTTTTCCTTTTTAACATCAATAATATTATCATTACCACTGCAGTTAAAACAAACTTGTCCAATATAATCATTTCTAAAACCCCCAAAAAGTGAGGTCTTCTGGAGAGCTAGCTGACAGAGAAACAGAGGACCAGAAAGGCAAAGGGACCTGACAAGGTCATACAGCTACAGAGTGGTTTCCACCCCACTCTCTTAGGCCATTAGATACCTCAGTGGATATGGTTAAAGGGACCATGAAAAAGGCAAAAGAACAATTCACTCCCACAGAAGCAGGAGGAGGACACAAGAGGCAAGGTGAGCTTTATTGAGCACCCATCCATCATATGCCAGGAATCATTCTGAACACTCTCCATCCACGGTAGGAATTAATGTGCCCATCTTAGAGATGATAAAACAAAGTCTGAGATAGATTAGATAACTTGTCCAAAGTCATGAAGCCAAGATTCATTTATGCTTAAGACTTTCTTCTGAGTCTCCCCTGTTACTGCAAAAAACAAAAACACCAAAAAACAAACAAAACAACAAAAAAACTTCCAAAGAGGGGAACTGGACCAAGCTGGAGAAGAGGAATAATTTCTCTCCAGTTGCAGGCATCATGCAACTCCCCAAATGTTGTGTTCACTCCAGTCACCCTCTGACTCACACAAAGCATTTTTCTCCTTTCTTTACAGACGCACCTCCCAGAGCTAGTGGAGATAAGCCAAGGGCACACCTGACAGGTAATTCTCCTCGGTGTTCTTTCCAGGAGGCCATGGGCCTGAGATTTCTTTCAGCGTTTACCAAAACTCATTCAAATGGTTTCAAACTAGAAATGACACCCCTTTAGTAACAGACTCCTCCTCTCAGTCAAGGGTTTTCAGATGTCTTCCTTCCTTGAGGGACCCAAAAGCCCACGTTTCTTGGGTATTTTCTTTCAGATTCTATCAGCCCTCTTCCTTTCTCTACTGTTTCTCTCTTTCACTCATGCAGTCATTCCAATCTGGTTTTCCTCAGACTCTGACACTCTCATAATTCTAAATCTGGTCAAAGATGAATGACCCTGAGTTGCCAATATATCGAGTCCATCTGTGCCCTATGCAAAATGAAGTTATTGTACATTTACACTCAGAAAGATATTTCCAAAGAATTCCCATTGATGTGAATAGATTAAGAGCAATCTCATAATATCACCAGATGGCCAGTTCCGCAAGTCTAGTGTGGAAATTCCTGGCATCTCACACCTGGAGTTGTATATAACTCTATGACTCGACAGAAAAGAGCACAGCAGTGCAGAAAGATGTTAAAAACACATTGAAAAACCAGAGTTAAAAAGAAATCATAAAAAAAATGCCTCCTGACCTCTAAGAAAAATATGCAACCCACAGGGGGATATCCTTGGGCCCAAGACATCTGTTCAAGAAGAAGCTGTTTGTGGGGAGTCCTGAACAAGGATTAGGATCAGGGAGATGCCAAGTTGCCATCACTTACCACTCACTTATAAAGAATGGGTGAGATTGAAAAGGCTGGCCAGGAAAACCCTAAAAATTGAGTATGGAGATGCCATATTGACTGGGGGAGTTGAAATTGGTGAAGGAATCTAGGCTCTACTGAATTTCTAATACATTTCAGACACCGCAGTAGGCATCTTACATCTATGATTTATTTGATCTGCATATTAGCCCAATGAGATGGGGAAACTGGGGCTTGGGCAACTAAATTGACTTATCCCAAGTGACATGACTAGGATGCGCTGACTCTCAGAACTGCACTGTTTCCAATACAACATACTTCCAACCCACACTCCTACTTGCCGCTATATTGACAAAGCTAATTGCATGCCAATTTAACAGAATTTGCTGTATCTAGAGACTAAATGACTTTTGCTTTTGTATCATTTGGGAGGAATTTTTTCTTTTTTAATCTACTGCAAAGGAGTAGAGACTATCACAGGTGGCTAATAAAAATGCCTTGCACAGATTTTGCAAAGAAGCAACAGAACTCTCCAGAGGCCACTTAGTAGAGGGGCCAGGGGAGACTACACACATTCTGAACATGTATCACAGTTGCAAAAGAAACCATAGTGTAGTCAGAAATGGGAAAGATGTTTTAGGAAAATCCAGGAGCCAGGTTTCCGGTCAACCACCAGGTGTGAAGGTTGCTAAGTGCTTCTTTAAACATAATTAGTTCCAAAACTGTGGCTGACAGTACATAATGTTGATTACTATGGGTTTCAAAAGTAGCTGTAGGAAATTAAAATATGTTTTTATTTTCACTGTAAAGTATTAGTTTATTGCCGATTATCCTATTTGAAATCTGTTTGATTCTATTCATTTTTTTCTGCTACAGGTATATGCTGCATGAAAGTATTCATTCATATGTTCTACATGATGTATACATATAAATAATGCAAACATAAAAACATATAAAAATATATAAAATGCAATAGGCTTGACCAGGCCAGATGACTCAGTTGGTTGGAGCATCATCCCATATACCAAAAGGTGGCAAGTTCAATTCCCGGTCAGGGCACATATGGGAGACAACCGATTGATTGATTCTCTCAGATTGATGTTTTCCTTCCTCTCTCTCTCTCTCTCTCTCTCTCTCTCTCTCTCCCTTCCTCTCTCTCTAAAAATCAATCAAAACATGTCCTTGGGTGAGGATTAAAAAATAAATTAAAATGAAATTGGCTTATTTTTTAATCTGTCAAAATGAAAGATGCTAGTTTATTTGGGGAAAGAAAATAAATATGTATTGAATAATGCTGTATCCAGTCATCAAGATAAAAATGTCCATGTCTCTTTCCTTCACTTGACCTTCAGAACAAGACTATGAGGGAGCTTTATCTCCAATTCATACACAGGAAATTGAGAGTCAGAGAGGAGGAACCTACTTGGTTGATTAATAACCTAGAGTTGTAGAGTCTGGATTGGAATGGGGCCCACAGAGCCCAGAGCCCTGATCCCTTCCATTCCTCAAGTCAATTACATTGGCTTATAGTTTGGCTCTGTCAATATTGGAGAAGCATTTCCAAAATATCCTGGATTTCTGGTTCCAATATTTTCCCTGCTTGTACATTTCTTATTAATTACTATCCGTGTTTCATGTGTTTTTGGACCACAGTGTTAAAAGAGAGCGACAAAGAACAGACTGACAGATCTCAGAGGGCAGGTGGCAGGGGTGAGGTGAGGGGATGGGGATGGGATGGTGATGGGAAGAGATTAACCAAAGAACTTATATACATATATGCATCATCCATGGACACAGACAATAGTGCAGTGAAGGCCTGGGGTGGGGCAGGGGCCAGGTGGAGGGGGATAGAGGGGAGGAAATGGGGGACATCTGTAATACTGTCAACAATAAAAATAAATTTAAAAATAATAATGAGACATATGTTGCAAAGTCCATGAGTTCCAACACAAGCAAATTAAACCTCTCTCTTGTCTCTGCAGTTGTGAGACAAACGTCCACACAGCCCTTGAATAATCAGTTCCCAGTTCTGGATTGGGAACATGAACTTGGCTTGGCCTTCACCAAGAACCGGATGAACTACACCAATAAATTCCTGGTGATCCCAGAGTCGGGAGACTACTTTGTTTACTCCCAGATCACATTCCGAGGTATCACATCCAAATGTGGTGAAATCAGCAAAGGGAGCCGAGCAAACAAGCCAGACATCATCATTGTGGTCATCACCAAGGTAACGGAGAACTACCCCGAACCCACTCAGCTCCTAATGGGGACCAAGACAGTGTGTGAAATAGGTAGCAACTGGTTCCAACCCATTTATCTAGGAGCCATGTTCTCCTTGCAAGAAGGGGACAAGCTGATGGTGAACGTCAGTGACATCTCTTTGGTGGACTACACTAAGGAAGATAAAACCTTCTTTGGAGCCTTCTTGCTATAGGGGCAAGGCAGATGTCACTGTGTAAAGGTCCTCTCCTCCTAGTTCCTAATTTTCGTCATTCATATGTAATTATAATCAGGGGCTTTCTTGAAGCGTTCCACAGAGACAATGGTTTAGCTATGAAATGTAGGGCTCAAAAGCCCACACTTCATATGCCTTACTGATGAGAATACAAATTGGAAAAAGGGAGAAAAAAGCAGACATATTACCATGGTTGCCTAGAAGATTGGTGAATTTCTGAACATTAGTACACTCATTACCAAATGAATGGATGATTTACTCAGAACATTTCTACAGCTTCCTACTACACAGTTGTCACCAGTGGGCTCAGTTGCTGTTCAGTTTGATTATGAAGCATTCACTTCAGTTCGGGAGCCTTCAATAAAATCCAAAGACCTAGAAAACAGTGTAAACCTTTCAGAGGAGAAATCCTTAATCAGTTTCCCCAAATACATAGTTTCATGGAAAGAAAGAAAAAAAAGAAAGAAAGAAGGAAGAAAAGGAAAGAAGCTATTTTTCATATTTTTCATGAATGTCCTCAAAAAAAAAGAAATTGGTTTTCATGATGCTATCTATGGCAAATAAGAGAAACTACCTTTCCCATTATTTTGTACACAGGCATCAAAATAAGCAAGTATGAGTTCCACGTGCATATCAAAAATACAACAATAGCATTTATTCACCACAGTTTTCTTGAGCACCTGTTATGTTCTGGGCATTATCTTTACCCAGAAGACACTATGAACAAGTCCGACTCTACTAAAAACTTATATGAATGTCACTAGATGGCTCCTGGTCAAATGTGTCTCAACATGCACCAAGGACTAACTCCAAGCCTAAAAAACCTATCATCTGACAGCAAGATTTCTGGAGCGCTCCTGACTATGTAAACTGTCCAGCTGATTAGGTAACTCAAGAAATTTGAAGACAGATTTCTAGCTAATTAGACCAACTGTACAACAAACTTGATTGGTGTCAGGAGACAATGGACTTATTCTCTTGGGGGGGGAAGGGTCAATCTCCAAATCTGGAAAAGTTAACCTAGATCCGCTTTGAATTTTGATTCACAACCTCAGAGTGTTATGTGGGTATTTGTCTCTTAAAATAGTCTAAGGGATTTAAATATGCAATTAGCTAATCAGCTCAGCTAAGACTTCTTCCCTGGAGGAGAGGCTGGACATTGAGGCTTGTCTGTAAAGCAAGAATCCACCAACTTACTTCCCAGTATCAAATGAGTCCATGGGGATGAAACTTGTTAACTTTGAGCATTCGGTGAAGTAGGAGAGCATGTCAGTGTCACGTGGGAGCATGGCAGTGTGACATGGCACTTCAGACTCTATTTTAAATGCTCCCTATGGAGGATACCTCACAATGGGTCTGGAAGCAAACCTGGCACCAAAATCAACTCTTCCCCTAGTTGCCAGGAGACTACAGAGGACAGAGGGGTGTGACGGGGCTCCTGAGCACAATGATTGGTGCAGCAGTACTTGACCAATATTTGTTGAGTTATAATTAAACAAAAATTCCATTTCTCAGTTGGGAGGTTAAGGCTCCAAAGCCTTCAGCTTCTCAAAACAATGAGCACAGGGCTCAGTGGGAGCACTGACAAGGGTGTGGTCACCTCCACCTGGTTCAGAAGCGTCTTCATGAAGGAAGTGAGTTCTGAAAGAAGGTGGGCGGACGACAGATGGCCTTGGAGAAAGGGCATCTCAGATGGAGGAATTACCCTTTCCTTAAAGCAGAACGGAGAGGTTTCTCAGTAACTATAAAGCCAGCTTGATTAGTGAATGTTTCCTCAATCGACTCCTGGTACAACATTTATGGGTGGATCATGAATGTTTCATCAATGAGTCTCACTGGCTCCACGATCAGAACTAACACCCCATTAAGAAAATAAAATGCTCTGTCTGCATCTGCATGAGAGCACCAAGCGACCTGGGGAATGGGCAAGAATTTGCATGGAGGAAGCCAGGGTGGCCTACTCCTCTTCTCCACTAGAAGGACCCCTGTGCCCAGGGTCCTCAAACCCACCCACTGTTCCATTGGGCAGCTGGTGGATTTGGAAGTTTATTCAAGAAATTGGAATTTCCTACTATCCTAAAAGACTTGAAGCTTTGGAAAGATCCTACCACATATTTATTTTGCTCCCATCCTAAGCTCATTTACTGAAGAATGTATTGTGCTCAAGTTTTCATGATTGAATTTATTAAATGTCCTATGATACAGCTTTTACTGGTCAGAAAGGCCCAGTCAAACATTCCTAGTAGGACTCGAGTCCTAGGCATTATTTCCATGGCAAATATTTGTGCCCTTGTTTTTAAAATCAAGTGGGAGATGCTTTTTAAGACCATGTGATAGTCCCCTAAAAAGAGTACAAGGAGTGCATTCGAAGGGCCAGAATGTTCCGAAAGAATATGCGCACATGCTTCAGAAAATGGTTAATTTAGGGGGAAAGTGCTTTGCTGGTTCAGTGTCTCGCAAAAGGCTAACTTCAAATCAATTCCACATTTACTGAGTACCCACTCATCCTGGAGACACAAAGATAAATTATTTTAGTCTCCGATGTGTTCATTCTAACTGCTTAGTACTTCCATTGTCTGTAGATCTGTTCATTTATTTTGGTTGTATTAGCTAATTAATTAGCTAACTTTAGGCACATGGATATTTTCTCATTATGAAAATGGGTGCCATTTGGTGAAGGATGATCATTAACAACATGATTTGTGTATACAATAAGTGATTTTTTAAATAGCTACCCAAGGACATATTTCCATAAATAAAAGGGGAGAAGACAAAGTTACTGTTTTCTATAGTGGCATCCATTATCAAAGCCAAATGTGGAGAGAAGTTATTATCAAGTATGGCCAGCAACATTCTTTAAAATACTAGAACTTTATGGATGACCCAGAGGTGCATGTGTCCCTCAGCAAATCCAGGAGTCATGATCAAAATGCATGGGGTCACCAGCATTAGGACCCTAGCATGGTTCAGATCTATGTGAGAGAACAGAATTGTTTAAGGTACTAAAATTTCTGACTCTTTTAACTCGGCTATAGTAGAATGTGAAAAGATGCACCTTTCACATCCTGAAAAGTGTCTGGTTCAGTTCAGTAACAGGCATGCCAAAGCCCTTGGCTCCATTTCAATTTAAGCTACGTCACCCCCAGAGGAAATTCCACCTCTGTGCTTGTCAATAACTCCGCTGAGTTATAAAAGTTCAACCAGCTCCCTGTGCACAGGCATGCCTGCTGCCAAAGTTCCCTTGCGAGGTATTTCCCAAGTCCTTTCCCAGTCGTGTTTCCATGATTGTGACATTGGGGATTAATTCTTCAGGACAGAGTAGTTTATACTCCACACCTTGCAAAACACATGTAGAACCCTCTTGTTCTAAGATTTCTTGCTCTCTTAGGACCCAGAGTCCTGGAAGTGTTTTGCCATTTTTTGCAGAATGTTTATTTAAGTGTGCATCACTAGCCTGTATATTAACAGCTATTACATCACATTGGCAGCTGGGCCTGAGGAGAAAGCAGTGGACTGTTAACCCCCGAGTCCTTTTGCTCCAGTGGTGACAGAGTATGGGGCAGAGCAGTCACATCTGTGCCCTGCTCCACTCCAACAACCATAGTTACAACTTCCCAAGATCTGAGACACATTTGCCCCCAACTCCTTACATCACCCCACTTTAAGAAGAAAAGACCATACCAGCCAAGACTGAAGTTACTTGTCAGGCCACACAAGGAGTTAATGGCAGATCTAGAGCTAGAATACCATCTTCGTGAATCTGAGTCAGAAGACTAGGCACATCCAGTTACCATCTGCTCTTAGCAAATAAAATAGTATTCATTCTAATGACAGGCGGAGAAATTGGAAGGAGATAATGGGATGATGTAGAAGGAAAGAGGAGACTTCTTCTACGTGTCTCTGGAGGAAGGCATTGGGGCGACTGAGTTGCAGTACAGGGTCTCCATTTATGGCTTCATAACCAAAGAAATTTTCTATCCCACACCAGAATATCCCCAGATATTAGTAGTGACTTCTCAGTCCCTGAAGATATTCAAGCAAAGGGCTTAGCTCAAGGGTTTTATAGAAGCCATTTCTTCATTGAGGGAGGAGGAGGGATTGAACCAAATGATATCAGGGATTTTTTTTCCAAATCTATGACTATGCCATTGTTTAACTTCTGTGTGTTCTATTTGATCATTAAGAACCTGGGAGGCCTTGTGGAGTTCAGTGGCTTCCAGCCTGGAAGTAGGTGCCATTTCCCACTCGTTTGGAGAGTATCCAACACAAAGTAACTCTGAGATCTTGGCCAATAGAGATTGTCATGGAGTTTTAGAACTGATGCAATCAGTAGAGTTTATCTGCTCTAACTTACATCATTTTAAGGATGTCTTCGGGCTCAGAAAGATGCTACAAACAGCCCAATGCCAGACAGTAGCTAGTAGCAGTGTTGAGACTAGAATCCATACCTCCTAACTGCGAGCCCAGCAGTCTTTCCATTTCATGCATGAATCAGTTTTGGGGTTTTTTGTGTGTGTTTTTTGATCATTCACATAGTAGCACTTACAAAGAGGCTGGAGAGATAAGACAAGAGGGAACACGACAGGCAAGTACCACTCTCATGGTGCATATATTCAGGAGGAAGGAGACACACAGTTTCGAGTAAACAAAGTAGCTGAACTTAATCAAATGATTTTATTCTTAAAGTCATTCCAATGTGTAACTTTCCCCTCGTTTGTTTCAGGGGTGTAGAGATTAAACAAATGTACATGTTTGTGTGGTTTTAGTGATAAGCCCCATGTGCTTTCATTGATTTTATGTTTTATGTTAAAACGTCACACTCCCAAAGTAAACTGCATATTGTATGTCGTTAGATATGTACTTCACTGGTATGCAGCCCATGTCTTCAGACACTACTGTGTCAATTCCAATCTCTGTGAATGAAATGTATGTATTGATGTATTTAATAGATGTAACTTAATAAACTGGCATTAAAAGCCATAGAATTTTAATAACTGAGTCAATCTTTTGTTAATCTCTGTGTTGTTGTTTTTTCAAGTTAAGATCTCCAGAAGAATAGTTTTAAAAATGTATCTAGTTTTCCATGCTCTTGAATGCAACTGATTTTCACAGGTTATAATAAATATTATAACAAATTAACTGTGAAACCCCACAGATTGTGCCACTAGTCAGAAGAAGGAAAGGAGAGAAGAGAAACTACTGAGTTACTTTTATGAATTAGGAAACTCTGTAGCTAACTCACCTAAACTCAACATAGCAAAAAAGAGAGAGAGGCCAGAGAGAACCAAGTTAGTATTTGATGGAGCCAGAATTTAGACCCAGATCTCTCTTACACTGCACCCCACTGCCTCTCATGAAAACAAGAATCAGCACGAATCAAAGAGGTTCAGCCTATCCATCTCTTCCCATTTTCCAGAACAGTAGCTAGAGTCACAATTGAAGCTCAGCCAATGTTAGATTCGGACCATATTAAATTGACATTTCAGTAGGTCAAAAATGGTCACATAGAATTTCACTTGTTTTCATCTAATAGTTCTAGGTAAAATCAGACATAGATGAAGAGAGGAGAGGGTAAGGCTCTCTTACAAAACATCAGTCTCCAAAATTTCCCTCCCAATGGGAGACCTCGGAATGTACTGACGACCTTCCTAATTTCAGCTCTCACATTTAGCTTGTATCCATTCCTAGGAATGATACGAACAAAACACTTTTTACACTTATGGAGAGAAATGAATTACTTTCCCTAAATTCATTAAAAGCCAATCATATACAGAAGTCACAACGCCAGTTCTTCAACTAATCCAGCTCACCAAAAGCAACTTTTTCAGTCAATTCTCAAAAGGACTCGCCATCCCTGGGAACTGTGGAGCGAGGAAACAAAACTAACCAACTGCCTCTCCTGATGTTTGTCAAGTCGTCCGTAGTGGCTATCCAGTGTCCAATCAAAGCCCAGTTACATTCAGTCAGGACATCCAGGAGTGGGGTCTGTTCTGGTTTACATGATTCTGACTGTCTGATGCTTATGGCACACTGGTTGTTAGATATTTTTACTACCATCCCTATTTACATTGCTTCCACTAACACAGACACTCATCAGCATCATCACCACCACCATCATCATCATCATCATTATCACCACCATCACTATCACTGATCACCATCTACACTAATAAATACAAACATGCAAATTGACCATACCTTTGCTACACCACAAGCCATGCCCACCAGCCAATCAGAGTGACTATATGCAAATTAACCCAACCAAGATGGCAGCCGGCAGCCACGGAGCTGGAGCAAGCAGGAGGCTTGGTTGCCCCAATGATGGAGGAAGCCAAGCTTCCCGCCCGCCCTGGCTGGCTCTGAGCTCCTCTCAAGGCTACAAAGTTTCAATTATAGAAGGTAAATAAATCCCAGAATTAAAAAAAAAAAGAAAAAATGGAGAGGCTGGGAGCTTCTGTCGCTGGGGGGCTTGACCAGCCTGAAAACAGCCCTCAGCCACTCACCCAGACTGGCCAGGCACCCCAGTGGGGACCTCCCACCCTAAAGGGGGTGTGGCCAGCCTGAAAACAGCCATCGGCCCCTCACCCAGGCTGCCCAAACCTCCATGGGGTGAGGGTCCCCACTGGAGGGGCTTGACCAGCCTGCAAACAGTCATCAGCCCTTC
>NW_005370558.1:1908882-1920491 GCF_000412655.1 Myotis brandtii | reverse complement strand
GCCCGATCCCCCAGGGAGTGGGCCTAAGCCAGCAGGTGGACATCCTCCAAGGGGTCCCAGACTGCAAGAGGGCATAGGCTGGGCTGAGGGACCACCCCCCCCGAGTGCACAAATTTTTGTGCACCGGTCCTCTAGTCAATAATAATGCTCCAGGGTAGGACAGTAGAAAACACAGTGGATCTGGAGTCAGTGGACCTATGTTCCAGGCCCAGGTCTCCCAGCTGGCATATTCTGAGCCCTTGGGCCAACCATTTCATGTACATAGGCCTCAATTTCCTCCTCTGAGAATCAGAAGCACAGGCAAAGGAAGTGAGCTAGTTTAGAAACAGGTCTCAATAATTCTATGCTTGACCTTCAAATGAGCTTCCCTTTTTCAGGTCGGGCGGGGGGGAGGGAGGTGGGCACAGAGAGAAGAGTGTTTATCCGAGAGAAAGCAAAATTCCCCATGTACCTATGCTGCAAAGCTCCCCAGTTGGCACTCGGGGACTTTTCACCCCATCAGTGCAGGAAATAGAAAGGTAACTTGAATGGAGATGTAAACTCCAGGGTTGGAGAATCCTGTTCTCTTTCGACAGCTCTGTTCTTTAGCCCTCTGCTCACCCAGCCCCTGCACCTTTTACGGGCTTAGGAGCAACCAGGAACACCACTCATTCAACTGATATTTAATAAGCACCCTCAATGTGTTAGGCTCCTGCTGGGTGCTGTGAATGAAAAAGACATGACTGCCCAAACCAGTTTGCTCAGTGGATAGAGTGTCAGCCTCAGACTGAAGGATCCTGGGTTCAGTTCCAGTCAAGGGTGCATATCTTGGTTGCAGGCTCAATCCCCAGCCCTGGTCCGGATGCATGCAGAAGTCAACCAATCGATGTCTCTCTCACATTGATGTTGCTCTCTCTCTATGTCCCTCCCCCTCCCTTCTACTCTCTCTAAAAATCAATGGAAAAATATCTTCTGGTGAGGATTAATAACAAAAAAGGATGGCTACTGGGCTCACCAAGCTTCTGTGCTATTGAGTTGAAATTGTGAGGGGGTACAATAAAGGAATAAATAAAAACGCATTGCGATAAGCAATCGCAAGGAAACAAACAGGATGTAAAGACAGAGAACATAAAAAAAAAGACAGAGTACATCAAGGGGGACTCCTCTTTTATAGGATTCAGTGTTTGATTCAGTGTGATTCAGTGTGTTTGATTCAGTGTGATTCCATGTGTTTGATTTCATTAACATTTGGACTTGTGACTCCACAATACAATTACTGACTGATAGCAAGTGTGACACACTCAGTGGGTAATGCTAATGACTAGGACCTTCAGGGGCAAAGAACAAGAAGACTGAGCACTGGCCAGCTGCCAGCTGTCCCAGAGCCAAATCAAATGAGTTGCACCATGGACTCTTCTGGCATGGCTGGTGACAACCACAACCACCTCACCGATCCCTACAGCTCCACTCCACACTTTCAGATGGGAAGCATTTCCCTGGCAGCCACTGCATGGGGATCCAGAATCCCTTTTGGCATTCCCTGCTGTTTTTCAAGAATGACACCCAACTAGACTTCATTTGCCTCTTTGCTACTCTGTACATTCTCCCTACTTTTGCCCTTTCGCTAGGAAACACAATCTGACACCATAGAAAAATCGCTGGCCTGTATCCCTTCTCCCAAGAATTCCATGGGGAGTAGAATAGGGTCTGGATGACAATACCCATTTTACAGAGAAGTAAACTGAGGCTCAGAGAGGAAACCATCATGCCTAAGAAATCATGGGAATGAAAGGAGCCATGTCTGATCAACCCCAGTACTATGGTCTCAGACCCATGATACCTCCCTAAAGGGTACAGTCCCTGAGCAAAAGGATCAGAGATAACCCACTCTGGGAGTCTATACAGTAAAAGTAAATCCCAAGTGCTTGTGGATTTGGTGCTGGCGGGAACAGAGGAATAAGGCCCCGAGGCATTGGGACCTTCTCATGTGTCCAGGACATTCTCCCAGTTCACATATTCATTCATGGGCACAAGCACTTCAGAGGCATCACCCTCTTCCACCAAGTGTCCAAAGGCTGAACCCAAGGCCACCTTAAACGGGTCACTCTCCATTACTCCCAACACTTAATCACTCACTGAGGCTGACACATCTTTTTTGTTACAGCAGCCTCCTCCCTGGGCTCCCTGCCCCATGTGAAGCCCACACCAGTCCACCCACTGCACAGCAGCCTGAGTGCTCTTATATAACAAACTGGGCCATGTACAGGGTGGGGAGAAAGTAGGTGTACAGTTATGAGTATAGGAGACACAGAATTTATTCCTGAACTAATATTTATTATTGTATTATTTCCATCTGAACAACTGTAAACCTCCTTTTGCCATACTCTATGTTCTGCTTTAAAATGCTCTCATAGCTTCCTATCCCCTTCAAGAGGAAATCCAAGACCATTCAGATTCAGCCTCTATCAGTCTCTTGGCTTCAACAGGTGTCCCCTCCTGCTGTGTTATAACAGGGATGTGCTGGTAAATGTTTAACAACCAGCTCTCCAAAATAAAGCTCTGGTTTATACCATCTGTGGTGTAAATATTTCCCCCAGGACCAATTTCAAGCAGCCAATATGTTGCCACTGAATGGAGAGTTGGAAGGGGGTGTGTAGTAGTGCACCATTATATATTTTTATCACACTGATACAATAGAAATAAATAATCTCAAGAGGGTAGATAAAAGTAAAATGTAGTGGTAATTAAGAAGTGGTAAGTTTTGAGTATTTATTACCTTTGTTTTATTATAATTTATTTAAATGTAAGTATATAGAATTTAATGTTGAATCGTGGCCATGTTTAATGATCGGCTCACAAAATTCCTGAAAAGTTAACAGTCAGCTCTTAAGAGTTGGTACATACTGGCCCCAGCATCATTGGCAAAGGCACTGTTTTTTCACATTTAGGGGGCTTACTTTTTACTCTGGGGAGAACACCGGCCCTCCCCCTACTTCATGGTGAACTCCTATTTGTTCCTCAAGACTCACTTCCTCTGTGGAGTCTTTCCTGAATGACCCATCCAGGGGCTCCTGCAGATACCACCCCCCAGCCCCCACCTCAGGTTGACTCACTGCTTGTCTCTCTTCCGTCCATCTAGTTCCCTTGGGAACTAGAATCAAGTGGATTCTAATACATGTTTGTGGAGGAAACTATTAAACATAATTCTAAAAGAAGAGTACCTTCCTGTTAGCATCTGTCTCCCAATTTCCAAGTGAAGATTATGTTTGTTAATGATTTTTGATGGGAATTATAGGATTTATCCTATCCTATCTATCCCCAAGGATTCTGCCCAGAGCCAAACCAGGCTTTAAGTGGGGGCTGGACGAAGGTTAAGAAAGTGAAAGGGGAAGGTTCCAACTGAAATCTGCAAAATAGGTTTTTAACATTTTTGTTTTTGTAGAAATCTAAGTTTAGATGCCACCCACATCCCCCCTCCAAACCAACTGTATCTAGCAAGAAAGGAGCGGAAGTCAGAATGGGAAGAAGCTTGACCATCCAAACAGCTAATCCCAGAGCCTGCCTCGGGATTGATCCAGAGCTATCTAAAGAGAGAATCCCCCCTGCCACAAAACAGACTCATTTTTATTCAATTTGCACAATAATCTTATCAATCAGGACTTGTTACCTCCATTTCACAGCTGAATAAACTGAGGCCTGAAGAGGTGCTGTGAATCTACCAAGTCCCAAAGGTAATAAGCTGGGAGCCAAGATTTGAACTGAGGCATGGCCAATTGCAAAAACCATGCTACTCTATAGTTTTTTGGTCAGTCATGACTCAATAAAGCAGTCTTTTTCTTAAGTGCTCTTAACCACTGTAAACAAAATATACCGCTCCTTTCTCCCCCAAGGGGTGGAAGGGGAAGGAAGAAAGAAAGAAAAGAAAGAAAGGCAGGCAAAAAGACAGGAAGGAAGGAGGGGAAGGAAAGGAAAGGAAAGTGAAAGAAAAGAAGGGAAGGGAAGAAATATTTGCCCTTGTTAATCACTTGACCAGTAGATGGGCATATGAAGAAACTGAGAATTCAGCTTTCAGAGACCTTCTTCCTTCCATGTTTCACATTTCTGACCTGACACACAATCTTCTAACCCCGCTTCCCTCTGTAGCCACTCCTAGGAAATAGCTTACGTACAAATCAATATCTCAGCATCAACTTGAAAGAATGTAAGTCAATAAGCAGTTGTTCCAGAAAAACCAGGCTAATCATTAGGATTATTCAAGAAGACAGGAAAGTAGCCCAGATTGCATCAGACAGGCGCTCCAAGCAATGCTCCGTGGCTTTGGTAAATGAAGAAGGAAGCTAAGAAGAGAGTACTGAAAAACGCTAGGCATTTCCCTGTGCTTCCCCCACGGTCCCCCAAAGTGACTCCCAAAAGGTTAAATGTGGTTTCATTGCAAGTGTGGGTGTCAATTTCGTAAGGGAGGGAAGAAGAAGTCTTTTACTGGGGAACTTAAGCCTTCTTTCCACAAAGGTATGTCAAGTGAACTCTGGGCCCCAATTCGGAACCACAGACAGGAGAAAATGAAGCCCATGAATTACTGCATACAAAGAGACCAGAGACATCAGGTCTATGGACTGCGCTACCATGTGCCCTCAACCAGGCCACATGACAAAATTATTATGCACTCATTCAACTCACATGGGCATCCAGTCCTAAGCATTACTCTAAGCTGAGAAAACAAAGATAAAGAAGACATTGGGAATTCCAGTTCTAGCCATGCAGAGGAATGGCTAAAAGACTAAACTTTCTGTCATAACAGCTATAAAACTGAACAATATATATGAAGCAACTGCTTTGAAGCATTGGACAACAGACAACATTGGGCTGTGATCTTTAAGAGAAGGGAAATATAGGAATGCCCTCCACATTCACCTCCCAATAATCTTAGCATTCTATCTATTAAGTTTCCAAACAGTGTCCCAAAAAAGTGGAGCCCAACGGGGAAGCAACAGTCTTACAAAGTAGAGAAGACACATATCCATTTTGGGGATTTCTGAGGCAGCTAGAATTTGTGGGGAAGGGTACAGAAATGAAGGATGCTGTGCAGAACAGCTTGAAATCTTCATGCAAGTCCCTGTGGTTGAATATTAAACTTTGCAAATTCAGTAGCATCACAGAAAACAGCTACAGGGGGCCTATGAGCTGAATGGAGATTGCAGAGGTCTCACACTACTGGGATAGGATGGCATTCTGACCAGCCAGGGTAGAGACAGATGACTGTAAGCCCAGGCATTCAGTTGAGACTCTACGTAGAAAGACCATGTTTAGGAATAGGCTAAACACTGGTAGACATCAATCTCATCCTAACAAGCCTAGACAGGATGGAGATTTCCAGGAAGAAAAAAAAATCAGTAATTTTTCAAAGTAAGACAACAAAATTCCAGGCTGTTAACAGTATAGCATTCACAATATCCAGTATACAATAAAAAATTGCTACACAATGGAAAAAATCAGAAAAAATGAAACACATAACCAGGAAGAAAAAGAAATCAATGAAACATACCCAGAGATATCAGAGTTGTGGACTTAGGGGACTAGGACTTTCAAGTAGCTATAATAAATATGTTCACATTTTTAAATGAAAAGATGAATATAAGTGAATATCTAGGACTTTTGGTAAATAACAGGAAACTATAAAAACAATGAGAAGAAAATTCTAGCAATAAAAAACACTACATCAGAAATTTAAAATTCACTGAATGGGCTTAACAACATAATAAACATTGCAGAAAAAAATGGTGAACTTAAAGACAAATCAATAGAAATTATTTGAACTAAGGCATAAAGATAGAAAATACTGAAAAATATCAATAGAACTTCAATGACTTGAGGGACAAAATCAGGTTCAGCATAGGTTTAATTAAAATCTCAGAAAGAGAAAATAAAGAAATTGAGTTAGAAAAAAATACATGAAGAAATAGTAGCCAAAATTTCCAAATTTTATGAAAGACAAAAACCCATGAACACAAGAAACTTAATAAACCACAAACAGGATTTAAAAGAGAGAAAAACAAATAAAGGCTTATCATACTTAAATGAATGAAGAAAAGAAAGATCTCTTTTATGTCCGGGTGATTTTTTTTTTATTTTTATTGAATGTATTGGAGTGACATTGGCTAATAAAATTATGTAGGTTTCAAGTGCACAATTCTATAATACATCTGTATATTGTATTGTGCTCACCATCCAAAGTCAAGTGTTTTGTCACCCTTTATCCCCTCTTTACTCTCTCTACCTCCCCCCACTACCTTTCCTTCTGGCAATCACCATACTATTGTCTGTATCTATGAGAGCCTTTTTGTTTTGTATTTTGCTTAATCCCTTCACCTTTTTCATCCAGCCTTTTAAAAACAGCAGAAAAAATATACACATTACATGCAGAGAAACGATGATAGAAATGGCATCCAACTTCTCAGTAGAAACAAGACAATCAAATAACATCTAAACTGCTGAAAGAAAAAAAATATATCCACACAATCCTACATTGAGTGAAATTCTCCTTCAAAAATGAAGGCAAAATAGAGGTTATAATGCAGCATGGGAGACAGGAGAGAATTATAGTAGTCTAGGTTTGTCTGTGAATAAAATAAATTATGACTCTAAAGCCCTTATATTAAAATCTCATAGTATGAGATAATAACTTTACTGACCCATCATCAAAAGGATAATTTGTCATTGTTCATCCAGAAATAGCTTTTGCCTACCAAAAAGTCTCTCTTTAAAAAATGCAAAAAGGCATAGTTCCTGGGGGATGATGGAGAACAATTGCATGGAAAACTTCTCATCATTCAATGTTCCTGCTTATTACAATACAGAGAAAATCTTGGAAGGGTTTTCATGGAAACAATGAAGTAAATGTGATACTGTCTCCATGATCAGAAATCATGTGTGAACTGAGTAACTAGGATTCCCTTCTTAAAATAACTCAGAGAAATCTGCACAGGGGGAATTTTCCTGTATTTGACAACATATCGACAGAAAGGACCTGTGGACTTAATGTCATTTTAGGAGGCCAATGCATTCAGTTTATCCATTCAATCAATATTTGTTGAGGACTTCCTTGTGGCAGGAAATGTTCCAAATGCATTGGGCCTAGCGTGTGTCAAAACTAGGTTTATAGTTGTTCGTATGAAAAAGAATGCAATAATAAATAAATAATAATGCAAGAATAAATTCCATGTTTTGCATACTCACAACTGTAAACCTCCTTTTGCCCCACCCTGTATATCATTAACAACATAGGCAGGGGCTCTGCTCTCAAGAAGATTATAGTCTAGTGGGGTGGGGAGGGAGACTTCTTTCACAACATGAAAGAAGTGCACATGCTGTGTATGAGCAATAGGAGCAATGGAGAGGGTGCTGGGCTGGGAACAGAGATCTTAAACAGGGAGATGACTATGATGATTCTAAAAAAATATATCAAGTGAGAGGAATATTAATTGCTTGTACTGCTAGAAATCATCAAGTATCCCTAACTGAAGTAGCTGAGCATCTAAGGCCCAGGACTAACCCCCCAGAGGGACTAGGACCTCTTCCGAATTCTACAGCTTACAGACCACTAGTTGAAGAATTTTAAAATCTGGATGCCTGGAACAAGTTACTGTGGATTCCTTAGAGTCTGATAGGCTTGGTACACAGGTACCAGTGGACTCTTCAGAAACTACCATCGGCCTTTGGACCACAATTCTCATCAGCAGCTCTTTCTCAGCACTAGTGCACTAACAATTCATCAGTTCATGCAGATCAGCTGCACAATGTCCAGAGGCTCCAACTCAGCAGCCACATATAGGAACACTTCTAAGACTGAATGAAAGGGCTAGGTCCCATTGCCACAAGCAAACGGAAAAGAGTCTACCACTGTCCCAGGTGGCCTATAGACGCCATCTCTCTCATCCATGTTTTTATCAGTAATTTTTCAAAGTAGTTCAATTCACTGATTCCCCCCTTAGTGGAGCTTTCCCTGATCACTCTACATACAGACCTGAATCTCTTTTGTTTCCTTCGTGGCCCCTTGCATGGTTTATTTCTATGTGTTTATAAGGCAGAGCATCTGCCATTTTCCTGCTGAATCCCAGCACCTGGCACAGTGCTCTCAATACATAACGAAAATGTGTAGAATGAGGGAATACTCAATTGGAATATAGCTTACTAAAAGAAAAAAATTTAGATACTATACATCTTTAAATATGTGCATTGAGTAGCTTTATTGATTTTAATTATAGTGAGTCTATATAAGACTTTAAATTTTAAGTTGAAATTGAAGTATAAAAATATATATTTTTATTTACAAAGGATGTTAATTCTATTCCTGAGATATAATATATATACATATACTAAAACTATGAAACATTATAAGATACTGCAGCTTAAACTTCAACACAAGGAAATCTTTAAAACCAGAATATATTTATATTTTCTCCTTCTTAATGGAGAGATTCCTGTATGCTGAATCTTAAGCACACATTAATTTTATTAGGGTAACCTTAAGAATTTTAATTTTTATCTAACTGAATAACTATTTTTGAGTGACAGTTATAAAAAACTAGAGGCCCAGTGCACAAAAATTTGTGCAATCGAGGGTGGGGGTCCCTCAGCCCAGCCTGTGCCCTCTCGCAGTCTGGGACCCCTCGGGGGATGTCCTTGAATGGAATCAAACCTGGGACCTTTCAGTCTGAAGACTGATGGTTCATCCACTGAGCCAAACCAGCTAGGGCCATTTTATATATTTTGAATGTTTTACTGTAGTGAGTGGTGTGATTTTAAAGTTCACATCACCTTTCATTCACTTCCTAGATTAGAATTTACTTAATCATGCCCTCTCTTTATATCTTTCTTTTTTTAAAATATATTTTTATTGATTTCAGAGAGGAAGGGAGAGGGACATAGAGATAGAAATATCTATCCACTGAGCCAAACTGTCTAGGGCTCTTTATAACTTTCTATAGCATTTTATGTTATTACTAGGGGCCCGGTGCACAAAAATTTGTGCACTTGGGGGGGTCCCTTAGCCCGGCCTGTGCCCTGTTTTTGAGTGACAGTTATAAAAAACTAGAGGCCCAGTGCACAAAAATTTGTGCAATCGAGGGTGGGGGTCCCTCAGCCCAGCCTGTGCCCTCTCGCAGTCTGGGACCCCTCGGGGGATGTCCTTGAATGGAATCAAACCTGGGACCTTTCAGTCTGAAGACTGATGGTTTCTATAATTGAAACTTTGTAGCCTTGAGAGGAGCTCAGAGCCAGCCAGGGCGGGCGGGAGGGAAGCTTGGCTTCCTCCATCGCCAGGGGCAACCCAAGCCTCCTGCTCGCTCCAGCTCCAAGGCCACAGCCGGCTGAAAGCAGATATCTGGGGTTTATTTACCTTCTATAATTGAAACTTTGTAGCCTTGAGAGGAGCTCAGAGCCAGCCAGGGCGGGCGGGAGGGAAGCTTGGCTTCCTCCATCGCCAGGGGCAACCCAAGCCTCCTGCTCGCTCCAGCTCCAAGGCCACAGCCGGCTGAAAGCAGATATCTGGGGTTTATTTACCTTCTATAATTGAAACTTTGTAGCCTTGAGAGGAGCTCAGAGCCAGCCAGGGCGGGCGGGAGGGAAGCTTGGCTTCCTCCATCGCCAGGGGCAACCCAAGCCTCCTGCTCGCTCCAGCTCCAAGGCCACAGCCGGCTGAAAGCAGATATCTGGGGTTTATTTACCTTCTATAATTGAAACTTTGTAGCCTTGAGAGGAGCTCAGAGCCAGCCAGGGCGGGCGGGAGGGAAGCTTGGCTTCCTCCATCGCCAGGGGCAACCCAAGCCTCCTGCTCGCTCCAGCTCCAAGGCCACAGCCGGCTGAAAGCAGATATCTGGGGTTTATTTACCTTCTATAATTGAAACTTTGTTGCTTTGAGTGGAGCTCAGAGCCGACCGCGGCAGGCGGGAAGCTTGGCTTCCTCCATCATTGGGGCAACCAAGCCTCCTGCTTGCTCCAGCTCCGTGGCTGCCAGCCGCCATCTTGGTTGGGTTAATTTGCATATAGCCCCTCTGACTGGCTGGTGGGCGTGGCTTAAGGTGTGGCGAAGGTATGGTCAATTTGCATGTTTGTCTTTTATTAGTGTAGATGGTTAAATTGGGAGCACAGGAGTATAATATTTTGGAATGAAACTAAACCTCCACTTGAGCAAAGCCTTGGTGATGCAGAGAACTGAGAGAATGTAACAGAGAAGGAGCCCCAGGAAAGAGGAAGTCCAGGTTTTCTTGACATTTCTAACAGTTTGAACAGAGGACCAAAACATGCACTCACTTATCACACACATCCACATACACACTCACACAGTGCCTCTTGAGATGTCATCATCACATAAACAAATCTACAAGCATCATCTGGGAACCACGGAAGGGAGAGTGGAAAGGTTTCTCATAAACAATCTGAATGCTAATTGGAAATTAATAGCACTGGATATTTTGACGGGCAAGACAGAATATAAACATGTAATTACATTATATCAGCAATGTCCTTACTTCTAATTTTCTTCAAACATTAATAATAGTCTTTATTTGGTGTACTGCTTTTGCTGTTTTGTGTTTATGAACATAAAAATACTTAAAAGGGAATAATGAAGGCAAAATAAACTATGTAAAATATACAAAAACTGGGGGGAAGGAGTGGTAGAGTTGGGAAGAGGATATAAGAGAGATAAATGGTGATGAAGCCCACTACATGGGAGAACATATTTTCCAACATTATATCTGATAAGGGCCTAATCTCCAACATTTATAGGGAACTCATACAACTTAACAAAAGGAAGATAAACAATCCAATCAAAAAATGGGCAAAGGACCTAAATAGACACCTTTTAAAAGAGGACATTCAGAAAGCCAAGAGACATATGAAAACATGCTCAAAGTCACTAATCATCCGAGAGATGCAAATCAAAACAACAATGAGGTACCATCTCACACCTGTCAGAATGGCTATCATCAACAAATCAACAAACGACAAGTGCTGGAGAGGATGTGGAGAAAAAGGAACACTCGTGCACTGCTGGTGGGAATGCAGACTGGTGCAGCCACTATGGAAGACAGTATGGAGTTTCCTCAAAAAACAAAAAATGGAACTCCCATTTGACCCTGTGATCCCACTTCTAGGAATATATCCCAAGAAACCAAAAACACCAATCAGAAAGGATATATGCACCCCTATGTTCATAGCAGCACAATTCACCATAGCTAAGATTTGGAAACAGCCTAAGTGCCCATCAGTAGATGAATGGATTAGAAAACTGTGGTACATCTACACGATGGAATACTATGCTGCTGTAAAAAAGAAGGAACTCTTACCATTTGCAACAGCATGGATGGAACTGGAGAGCATTATGCTAAGTGAAATAAGCCAGTCAATGAAGGAAAAATACCACATGATCTCACTCATTCATGGATAATAAAGACCATTACAAACTTTTGAACAATAATAGATACAGAGGCAGAGCTGCCTCAAACTGATTGTCAAACTGCAGCGGGAAGGCCAGAGAGGGTTGGGGGGCAGAAGGGAGGGGAGTAAGAGATCAACCGAAGGACTTGTATGCATGCATACAAGCATAACCAATGGACATAAGACACTGGGAG
>NW_005370558.1:1858955-1908649 GCF_000412655.1 Myotis brandtii | reverse complement strand
AGAAAAAAAATAATATAAATAAAAATACAAAAACTTAGAGAGTTCATCAGCAGATGTGCACTGAAAGAAATGTTAAAGGAATTTCTTCAGGTTTAAGGAAAATGATACCATAGCAAAGATCTACACAAAGGCATGAAAACACCAGAAGTGGAAAATATAAGAGGGAATAGAAAATGAAATCTTACCTAATTTGTTAATCTTTTAAAAGACAATGGACTATTTAAAGTAGAGGTTGGCAAGCTACCACCAGCAGGCCAAATCTGGTTTGCCACCACCACCAGTCCACAGATAAGAATGGCTTTCAGAGTTTTTAATGTTGGGTGATTCAAAATAAATCAAAAGAAAAATAATATAATATAGTAAGAATTTTCCACAACATGAATTTCAAATTTTGGTGTCCATAAAAAGTGTTTATTAGAATACATGCTCATTGGCCTCAGCAGCATCGATAGCTGCTTTTGCACAATAACCGTAGCATTGAGTAGCTTCAACAGAAACCATATCTCACCACCTCTCATTGCCGTGCAGGAAACTACAGATCACAGTGATACACTTATCACTTAACAGCATTTGAGCCTCATACTTTTTTATTGTTACCAGCACAGATCCATAATGTTAAAACAAAAAAGAAAATTGCACTTCCTTTTCACTAAAGAGAAAGTGTCTCACATGAAGGGCAAGTGCTGGTGAATTATTTTGTTATCAAGTAGATGGCAATGCGGTGTGTTTATTATGCAACAGCACTATAGCTGTTCTAATAGAATACAACGTATGTCAACATTACCAGAGTAAGCATTTGTCACACAATTTCCAATTCATGGGATAGCGATGATCAGAAAATCTAGAAATTGAAAATAAAATATCTCCTCACAGCAAAATTTCTTCACAAAAAATATGTAAGTAACAGAAATGAAGCTGCAATCAAAATAGGTTTCCAAGTGGCTCATTTGTTAGCCAAGGAAGGAAAACCATTTACTAATGGTGAGTTAATTAAATCATGTTTGTAGCAGCTAAAGAAATGTGTTCAGAGCACAGAAAATAAACTTGCTTAAGACTATTTATCTTTTGGCAAGAACAGTTACTTGAAGAGTTGAGGACAATGGGAGGAACATCAGTAGTCAATTAAAAAACAAGACAAATGATTTATTTTCCTTGGCTCTTGATGAGTTGACAGATGTTACCAATACTGCTCAGCTGTTTATTCAAGAAGTCACTGCCAAATTTGAAATGACTGAACATTTGACCTCTATGAATAGATTTTGTAGAACAACTACAGGTAAGAATATCATCGCTCTAGCCCAGCGGTTCTCAACCTGTGGGTCACGACCCCTTTGGGGGTCGAATGACCCTTTCACAGGGGTCGCCTAAGACCATCAGAAAACACATATATAATTACATATTGTTTTTGTGATTAATCACTATGTAATTATGTTGTTCAATTTGTAACAATGAAAATACATCCTGCATATCTAATGACAATGAAAACACAACAATCCAAAACCTATGGGACACAATGAAAGTAGTCCTGAGAGGGAAGTTTATAGCTCTACAGGCCTAGCTCAAAAAAACAAGAAAAAAATGGTAGTAAATCATCTAAATCTACAACTCAAAGAATTAGAAAGAGAGCAACAAGAAAAGCCCAGAGTGAGCAGAAGGAAGGAGATATTAAGATCAGAGCAGAAACAAATGACATAGAGACAAAAAAAAAAAAAAAAAAAAAAAAGATCAATGGAAAAAAAAATATCCTCTAGTGAGGATTAAAAAAAAAAAGAATACTATCAAAGAGGTTGAGAAAACACTAGTTTAGAACAAATTACAGCAGAATCTATGAAGATGTGTTATAAGTGTTATAACTGAGGGTAGTAAAAATGTGTGTAGAGCATAAATCTTAGTTGGACAAATTTACAAAGCTTGTGAAAATGTAAGGTGTTTGAGGTCATTGATTTATTCATTATATTATTCAATAGTAGGTAGTTTTCAGAAAATACTTAAATGAATCATATGTTATTAAATCAGTAGTATCAATGGTGAAATTCATTCACTCCTATGTTAAAGAAGTTCCATGTCAGTTCCATGATTTTTTGTCAAAAATAAAAGTGACTATCTTGACTTCCCCTACCATACAATAGTTTCATGGTTTAGCAGTGGTAAACATGTATTGCAAAATTTTTTAAGCTCATCAATGAGATTGAAATTTTTCTGAATAGGAAGAACTTGCCTCAACCAGTAGTATTATCAAACTAAATGGCTTCATAAATTAGCTTTTACTAAAAACTCAATAATATTTCTTTCTTTTTTTTAGTGTTCACAGTGCCTGTCCCAGAGCCCAGCATTAGGTGCTTTGTTGTTGTTGTTGTTTGTTTTTTAATTGATTTCAGAGAGGAAGAGGGAGAGAAACATCAATGATGAGAGAGAATCATTGATTGGCTGCCTCCTGCACAACCCCCACTAAGGATCGAGCCTACAACCCTGGCATGTGCCCTGACCGGGAATCCAACGATGACCTCCTGGTTCATAGGCCAATGCTCTACCACTGAGCCATGCTAGCTGGGCTCAATAATATTTCTTGATGAGTTCAACCTGAAACTGTAAAGCAACAGCCTGTCTTTGTGAAACATATACTGCAATGAAGTCATTTGACTACAACTAACACTGTCTAAATCACAAACACCATCAAGCTACTTTATGCACTAACCATGCTGTCAGAAGTTAAAACAAGAAGCAAAATCTCCATTCCCACACAAATTTGAGGCATAAGTGTGTTCTCAGCTCAAATTTCAGTTTCCAGCAGTGTTTTTTAAACCTCAATGTAAGTGCAAGGAAGGGTCCATATTTCAAAACTGATGCAACTAGGCAGTTGAGGAGCTCCCACCTCATTTTCAGTTAGAGGTGGTTTATCTGCATTGTAAGGACATGCTCAAAGGAAAATGCCAAGAGAAGAATCTAATAGATTTGCTAAATGACTTCTGAATGGTGAATGGTGAAGGTGCTCAATTACAGACATATGTTCATGGTTTGGTATCAGGATTCTGAGCACCTATCCGTGGGGGGGGCCGGGGGGGGGGGGGGGGGGGGGGGGGGGGGGGTGAGCAACTCTTTCCAAACATAAAATACAGAAAGTCTCATTACAGATCAACCATTCACAGATGAATATTTGCAACTGAATTTTATGGTAGAGAAAACTAACTCTGAACTCCTTTTAAGCAAAAATGTTATCCATTGAAAAAAGAATTCTATTCTTCTCATTAGATCTGTATTACAAAAAAATTATACTCCATATTATGAATTTTGTCAATAAAAAATGTCGGAAATTTGTTTTCTTTGTTATATGAGAACCTAGATATCTGATTTAGTCTCTTGGCCCACAAAGTGTAAAATATTTACAATCTGGCTTTTTACCATAAAAGTTTGCCAATTCCTGCTCTACAATGAAAAGTGCTAAACAATGTTTAAAGAACTTGAAGACCTTAAAAAGTGGAGAAATTTACCACTTCTCATATCAGAAAACTAGATCTTATTAAGATGTCCTTTCTTCCTATTATTGACTGATAAATCCAATATAATAGCAATCAAGTTCCCATACTTTTTCATAGAAATCGATAGATTAATTCTAATGCATGAGGAATTACAAGGGACTTAAGAGTATCCAACACAATCTTGTGAAAGAACATAGATAGAGGATTTCTTCTACCTGATTTCAAGACTTATGATAAATCTATGGTAATCAAAACACTGACACAAGAATAGATAAATAGGTCTGTGGATTAGAATACAGTTTTAAAATACTCCCACATTTATACTTTCTATTGATTTTTTTTTTACAAAAAGCCAAATAATTCAAAGGGGAAAGGCAAGTCTTTTCTATAAGTGACATAGAAACGACTAGATATGTATACAAAAAATAATAACTCATTTCATGCATCAAAAATTTATTTGAGATGAGTCATAGGTCTAAATGTAAGAACTGAAAGTAAAAAGGCATAACTTCCAACCTTGCGCAGGCAAAGATTTTTTTAGACAGGACACAGGAAACACTAACCATGAAAGGAAAATAATGTTAGACTTCAGAATATATAAGGAACTCCTACAACTCAAATAAGCCAGACAACCCAATATAAATGTAGGCTAAAACTTGAACATGTGTGTTACTAAGGGTAAACAATAAACATGTGAAAAAGTACTTAAGAGCATTAGTCATTAAAATAATGCAAATAAAACCACAATGAGAAACCACAGCACACTCACTAGAATGGTTAATATTAAAAGCACTGACAATACCATGTGTTGTCAAAGATATGGACTAATTATAGCCCTCATACATTCTTATATGGTTACCTCATATATCTACCTATGTATGACCCTATGTAACTTCACTCTTTGGTTTTTTTCAAGAGCAGTTAAAGTAAATATTCCCCCCCAAAAAATGTATTGAGAAGACAGTCATAACAGCAAAAACCTGGAAACAACCCAAGGTCCATCAACTAGAGAATGGATAAACCAACTGCAGTATATACATACAATAGGATACTACTCAGCATGCAACCACATGCATGAATCTCAAAAACATTATGTTGAGTGAAAAAAGCACAACACAAAAGAGTACATACTGTATGATTCCATTTATATGAAGTTGTAGAACAGGCCTAACTAATCTACAGAGATAGAAATCAAAAAATGATTTCCTTTAGGCAGGAAAGAGTCATAAATTGACTGAAAAGAGATAATAAGGAACTGTCTGGGATGATATAAATGTTCTATATCTTGATAGGGATGTAGGTTACATAGCTTTATGTATATGTCAAACTTAAGATTTCTGTATTTCACTGTATATAAATTACATTTTAATTGAAATAAAATGACCTTGTCATTGTCTTAAGAGGTTCACACTCTAATCTGCAAACTCTTTCCGGACATGAATGGAATCCTTCCCTGTCATCCCTCCATTCCATGTTTCGACTACAATCTCATTTCTCCACACTAGTTGAGGCCCTACCACTGCAATCACCTTCTAACCAGACACTCGATACATAGTCTGCCCTTTCCACTGAGTCCCTGCACTGCACTCAGTGACTGGTCTGAACTAGTAACTCTCCAGTGTCACTCTCCATAGCCCTTGGGGTGAATTCCGTCTCCTCCCAGGCATGGTCCTCTGTGATCCAGGTCAGGGATACCTGTGCTTCACCTCCCACCACTCCTCCCTTGCAAACTGTCTCACAGTCCACTTGAGTTACTTATCTCTGATTTTTGCACATTGATCCTTCTGCTTTTAATGTTTTCATGGTCTCCAGGTGGTCCATGAATTTCAGAGCCATTCTCAGTATTTGATTTTATAGACATTCCAAAACCAAGGTCTCCAGAAAAATGTGAGTCCTTATGATTTTACTGTAAAGTTTATCTTTTTCTAGCCCATTAAAAAGTGGAGAAGTGAGCATCTTTCCAAGTGAAATCCCACTCTGATTGTAAATCTTAGAAAAAGTTCATCAAGGAAAAAACCTGGTGAAGTCTTGTTCACTATGGGTAAGTGTTTACTGCCTGGGGTAAAACTGCTGGGGTTCTACTCTCCACTCTACTCCTCACCTGCTGAGTTACTGCAGGCAAGCAACTCAGGATCTCTTAGTTCCAGGAGATCCATGACATGGGCAATGGCTCAGAGCAATGGCCATTCATTAGCAAAATTAGGATGGGACAAGTATGCCTCCTCATTCAATTATCATGAGCATTAAATGAGACCACATATATAAACTGTTTAGCACCTTCTACATTCTCCCTGAACGTTATCTATTAGGTATCTTTATGTCAGAAGTCTATTTCAGTGAGCTGAACACTATCTATTGTTTTCATGCCCTTCTTTCCATTTGTGCAAAATATTCAAGAAGGAAAGTCAAAATTCTCTTGGGGGATATGTCAGTTCACAGATGGTGTGAGTCAGCTTTTATAGACAAGCTGCATATTTTTTTTTTCTTTTCTGCTAATGTGAGTACATTTCTATCTTGTGTAGCCTGCCATGTGGACTTGAGACCATCAAAGCAAATTAATGTAAATGTTAGTACAAGGATGAAACAAGAATCCTGTAGAAAGTGAGATAAGCTGCCAGGTACTTCTCCAGCCAAAAATAGTAGTTTTATGAAATCCATGTTAACCCCTCAGCTTCTGTAACAAAGTAGGACCTCAGAAAATGTATTCATGATCATTTCATTTTGTTGGCTCCCAGCCCTTCCCCTAGTTCCATTACACACACACACACACACACACTGATTATCTCATTTTGCTCTTCTTAACAGGGGATCAATTTCACAAAGCAGAGGCCCCACTGCCAATACATTTGCAGAGGGAGCAGAAAGACCCCACTCTGCCAGTCTTGTTGCTTTGCCTTGCTTTGGGGGTTCAAAAATACTCTTGGATGGTGTCAATCAAGTGGAGGAATAAAACTAATCTGAAATTCGGATCTAAAGATCTTTGTCCTCAACCACATTAATTCTGATATAATAGAACCAAGAGTTGGAATAGAATTACACCATCCATCTTCTCACAGAGTCCTTTGTACTCCATTCCCAGAACGTCTGATCACTCTGAGCCACTTGGAACTCTCTCCAAAGCTCAACAACTCAGTGCCTTTGCATTGGATGTTCTAAACATCTGGAAAACCTTTTTCCATCTTCAACCCTCAGTTTCCCTCCCTCGGTCTCCTCCAGCTCACTCCTCGTGGAATGGGTCTTGAATTTTCTATGTAAACTGGAATAACACTGAGGCTCTAAAAGGGGCAAAATTTAAAAATTAGGGAAAGCATGCTTTGACAAATGGTTTTAAACACTTGTTTATTTAACTCACAAGAGAAGATTCTCATAGTTAGCAATGACAGCCTTAAGAACCAGGGAGATGCCCCTAGCTGGTTTGGCTTAGTGGATAGAGCGTCGGCCTGCGGACTGAAGGGTCCTGGGTTGCCGGCTCAATCCCCAGTAGGGGGCATGCAGGAGGCAGCCGATCAATGATCCTCTCTCATCATTGATGTTTCTAACTCTCTCTCCCTCTCCCTTCCTCTCTGAAATCAATAAAAATATGTTTAAAAAAAAAGAACCAGGGAGACAGAAAAATTAAATTAAATTTTTAAAAAAACCAGGGAGAAGATGCTCTCCACCTGGGGCAGATTCAGGAGGAAGAGCCAAGCTTTATTTCACGTCCTGGTGTGGCTTTGGAGCTCAGTCACTATACTTCCCCCATTGAAAAGGTTAAAGACGTGACCAAGAGCATTACAGAAGCTAAAAATTTTAAAGGACTTTTGGGTAAACACACTGATTTCCCTTAGAGGCGATAAAGACATCTCACTCTGGAAATGAAATCTACAAGGTACAGCGTTTGGAAATTCTAAGACCATGCACCAATATCCATTCAGACCATCTTAAAAAAGAAAAAAAAGGCTCTTTTTCTATTTGATTATTCCTAAGGAATGTGTGAGGTAGAGCTTGAATCCAAGAGGCAATGGGAAAATAATGGACCCTCCATGCAAGAGTAATGAATCATCCAGTCCTGTCTGAAGCCCCATTTCTGCAACAATTCTCTTTCACCGGGAAGCCCAGCCAAACATCTTCTGTCCTCATCACCTTGGCCTTTATCTGCTCTCGTACACACTTCTCAAAAGGTCTAAATAATGCATAAAACCCTCCAATGGCTTCCCATTGCAATTAGAAGCAAATGTCCCCTGTGGGGATTTGCTGACTGTGGTCTACCAGGTCCTACATAACAGGACCCCACCTGCCAAGACCACTATTCCTATGATCCTCCTCCAGGAATTCTCAACACTTTGCACCGGTTGGTCTCCTGCTCATAATGTTCTTCCCAAAATGTCATGTGGTTTCCTCCTTTCCATCAGTTCATCTCAGATCAAAGGTCACCTTCTTGGAGAGGCCTTCCCCAACCCTAGTAAGCCTGATCCATACCCCCTTCTCCCATAATTCTCTCCATTGCTCCTACTGTCCATACAGGGCACACAGCAATATCCAAAATCATGTTTGTTTATTCTTATTAACTGTCTCTCTCCATGTCCACTAGAACATAAGCTCCTTGAGAGCAGAGGACCCTGCCTATGTTGTCAATGGTTATAGTTCATGCATGTGGGACACAGCCTGCCACAAGGTAAGCACTCAACAGTATTGACTAAATGAATGAGCTAAATGCATTGGCCTCCTAAAATGACATCAAGCCCACAGGTCCTTTCTGTTGACATGCTGTGAAGCAGAGGAAAATCCTCCTCTTAAAATTCACTGGGGAATTTTAACAAGAGATTAGATATGCTAGTCAGTTCACACGCAATGCTTAATGAAGCTGATTTCAGTTTATTCCATTAAAAACCTGTTTTCTCTGGACCTTGCTGATTGAATAGCCTTTAACTCTGAGAAGTTAGAATAAAAAGGAAGAAAGAGCACCTCAATAGCATTCTTTTTAGTCTAAACAGTTTGATTTAATGTTATGGGTCATCTTTCATGATTGTATATTATGGCATATGTGATGAATTTCCTGCTCCTAAAATTTCAAAGCCATAATTACACTGTAAGCCTCAGATCCTCTCCAAGATATATTGCATATGCATACTGCATCATGCAAATTCAGCAATTTGCTGAAGTACAGAAAACAATGTGTAGAGAGAGCTGTGATTTCGATATGTTAATCACAACACTCTTTATTGAAATAAAATATAAGAGGCTTTAAGAACAAGGCAGTCAGTGGGCAAAACCCCAAACAAACCATGGTTACTACTGCCTGCAAACACAAAACTGGCAAATTAGATCAAGTGGGATTCTACTGGGCATTCCACCACGTGAATAGCTGTGATGCTTCTGGACCCTGGCAGAGTCTCAACTCTGCCTCTTTTCAGAGTGTGAACTGAAGGTGGCTCCATCATTTATGGGTGTAGATATGCACTGTCTGCACAGCATGCCCAGTAATGGAAAGACAATGTTGCTCAACTAGAGGTACAGCAGCCCCACTAGAGACAAAACTGGCTGTGCTGTACATGCTGAGTCACTCTTCAGAGCCATGCCTTCTGAAGGGTTTTCTGATTTTAAAATCTCACCTGATTAGGATGGCAATCTATAATAATAAAAGGGTGATATGCTAATTAGACTGGACACCAAACAGCGTAACGACTGTCCGGATGACCAGACAACCATCCGGGACCACGCTATTACACCCTCTAGCGCCAGGCCAGCCAAGGCAGGTGCAATGTGATTGGTCAGGGACCTGTCCACTGCCTCACGATCGCCCCGCAGAGGGAGGCCCAGGCCACTGACGGCTGGCTGTGGTGGGTGGGCGGGGCCTCCCTCTGCAAGGGAAGTCTGGGTCCCAGGTGCCAGAGGGATGCCCAGGTCCCGGGTGCCAGAGGGAAGCCGGTGTCGGCAGCCAGGGGAAGGAAGGCCTACTCTTGCATGAATTTCATGCAACGGGACTCTAATCCTCCTATATAATAAAAGGCTAATATGCAAATTGACCAAAAGGCGGAACAACCAGTCGCTATGACACGCACTGACAACAAGGGGGCAGACGTCCAATGCAGGAGCTGCCCCCTGGTGGTCAATGCACTCCCATAGGGGGAGCACCGCTCAGCCAGAAGCCGGCCTCACGGCTGGCAAGCACAGCAGCAGTGGCGGGAGCCTCTCCCACCTCCGAAGCAACACTAAGGATGTCCAACTGCGGGCTGTCAGTCAGACATCCCCCAAGGGCTCCTGGACTGCAAGAAGGCACAGGCTGGGCTGAGGGACCCCCCCCCCCCGCCAAGTGCACAAATTTCATACACCAGGCCTCTAGTATTTTTAAAAAAGAAGAGGTGGTATGGAGAGGCAATGTAGTAGGAGATGAGGTCAGACAGGAATATATAAGAGCCAGATCATGTAGGGCACTATCTAATGAGAAAGAGTTGGGCTTTCATCTACAAGCAACCAGAATTAATTCTAAGTAAGCAAGGTAGTAACATAATCTGAATGATATTTTCAAAGAGCAGCCTGTCTGCAGTTTAGAGTATAGATTGTATAGGTACAAGCACGGAAAGAAAGACACCAGTTAGGAGACTGGATGATCCAAGGCAAAAGAAAATGAGGCTACAGTGTATAGGTGCAGATTCAAGAGAAATGGGTTATTTGGATTCTTTTGGATTACGTTTTTCAAATAGATCCCACAAACTTAATACTGGACTAGATGTGGGGTTGGGGGGAAGAGAGAAGTCATGGTTAACACTAATTTTGGGGGATTTGGCATTTTCATGGCTGTTGTTGCCATTTACTAATATGGCCTGGAGACCCCCAACACTGGGGGCCTTCTTGCAAGGCCTGCGAAAAGGACCGGAAGCATAATCCATATTTGCGGGACAAAAACCACAGGGAGATATAAAGAGAAGTCCCCTGCATGTTTCTTCACTCAGATTTGGAAAGTTATTCCGAGTCTGCTGGTGTATTAAACAGTGTCCCTCCTTTTCTTTAAAGCATCGCTTGGTTTTTCTTTGGTCTTCTGAAACACTCTAGAGCAGTGGTTCTCAACCTTCCTAATGCTGCAACCCTTTAATACAGTTCCTCATGCTATGGTGACCCCCAACCATAAAATTATTTTCGTTGCTACTTCATAACTGTAATTTTGCTACTGTTATGAATCGTAATGTAAATATCTGATATGCAGGATGTATTTAGGCGACCCCTGTGAAAGGGTCATTCGACCCCCAAAGGGGTCACGACCCACAGGTTGAGAACCGTTGCTCTAGAGGGTCCTGGGGGTCTGTGAATGGACTTGTAACAGGGGAATAACTTAATATGATTTCCATCTCATAGAGATTATTCTGGTTGCACTCAGGAGAAAGAATTGGTCAGGGGCAAGATGAGTCAGGAAGATCTTTGGGAGGCTGTTGCTGTCATCCAGTGAAGAAGTAACAGTGTCCTGGACTAAAGTATTGTCAGAGAGATGGAAAGGTGAATGAAGAAGACCAGAGATATTAAGAAGGCATATTCAACAGCCCTTGATAATTGATAGAATGCAATGGTGTAAAGAGAAGGAAGTGTAAGTAGGATGCTCAGGTTTCTGGCTTGAGCAACTGAGTGCATGATGATACTCAACACTAGATGCCGCTAGGGGGAAAACAGGTTTGGCTCAGGGATAGGAAGGTGATATGCTTAATATTGTATGTTATTTATATACCACTTGCAACAACTTTGTAAAATAAATAACACTCTTCCCATCTCATAAATGGAGGAGACACTTTCAGTCTGGGAGGTGAAGGGCCATAAAGTCAGGAAGAAATGGAGCTGGGACAGAACTCCTCTTGAACACCAGGGCCCCCAAGGGACAAGGGATACCCAACCAGGCCAAGTTCCAAAGAACAACTTGGGGCTGATCATCATTACCCTCACCCTGGAAGCTCACACTTCCCTTTTAGGGGAATAAAGGCAGAAACCCAAGAGCTATCACCTAAAGTCATTTTTGTCCATCTTAAATTCCCCACTACACAGACTTGGAGCCTGGACTTCCTTTATCCCCACCGCACAATTTGCAAGCTCTTCATTCCATGTTTAAAATGGTCCTTGTATGTAGGGAGGCAAAGGGTAGCATTTCCTCTTGCAGAAGTGTCCCCACCTACTCCCTAGTCTCACCTTGCACATCCATGGTTCCTTGGCCACTGTGGTCTTGGAGTCATAGCACTGTCCACTCCATTTCGCTTCTTTAAACAATTGTGCAAAAAGGAAGTAACATGCCACAATTATTAAACCACTTCTCTCTGTTAGAGCTGGGCCTAATTCAATCCAGACTATCTGACGTCTGTAACTTCTGAACTTTTGGAGTATGCAGACCTCAACCTTCTCCCCTTCTCAACAAATGCAAATAGTCAACCACCAGATTTGCATCAAATACCTATTCTACACCAGTCATCATGCCTGGCACAATGGAAGCTCAGTGATAAAGAAGACTCATTATAAGCTAAGGCAGTTTTATGTATAAGACCAAAATTAAAGTCAGAAATTCAAAAGATGGAGAAACTAAACATTTTTGAGTACCTACTATATGCCAGTACTATGTTAATACTTTCTATATGGCATTACATTCAATCCTCACAATAAGCCATGAGATGAAAATTATTTTCTGTTTTTAATATGCAGTGGGAGAAGAAACTCGATGTGGCAAAGACTGGCAAATCTTGAACAAATTCATTTCTCAGCTTCCTGTTCATACATGTAGACATTTCTCAATCTCCCTTGCAGGAATGGTTCTGGGGATGAGTTCTAACCAATAGAAGTTATTAGTACATGTGCCACTTCCAGACCTGGCCCATAAAAGCTCTGTGTGAGCCTTCATTTTTCACCTTCTCTATGTCACATCTTAAATGTGACATAGTAGAATCCTGGGAGTCATATGTTGAAGAGGACCAATACTCTTTGGTCAGATCCCTTGAATCACTGTATGGAGCAGAGTGCCCTTCATTGAGCTTGCGTGAGAAATAAAATTCTATTGTGATAAGCCACTGATGTTTAGGAGTTTATACATTCCTGTATCTAACATTCATTCATGAACACAACAGGCTTCAAAGACATCAAATTATCTACACAAGTCAACCAACTAGTTAGTAGCAAAGAACAGATTTGAATTTAGGTTTACTAAATTCTGAAGCAACTACACCACACATAGAGTTTGGGTGGTTTGGAGAGGGTTCCTGGAGGAGGTATAACTTTACTATGTCTATAGCAAATAAGGAAGAGTTAAAAAAAAAACAGTAAAAAGGCAGTAGAAAGAGTCAGAGAAAGGAGTATATAAAGTATTCTTAAGGAATGTTAATGGAGCAACGGTTCTATGCTGGAAAATTACAGGACAGAAAATTGGAAATGTAAATTGAGCTAAAATAGGACAAATTACATTTCATTAACCAAAAACTCCAAAACTTGGTAGAGCAAAGGAGTTATATTTGGGCTATCAGTACTGCTCATTTTAATGAATAAGGCTGTTTCTTATCACATTCATAAAAATTAATAATTTTGTTTCAAAGAGACATATCTAAATACAAACTAAGAGTGTGTCACTTCTGATATATTACTTGAAATTGGATAAGTTAGATATATTATAACTAAATGTAGTACAGTCTAACATTTGTTGATCCTAATACTGTATAGGCTAATAACCTGGTCAGCCTTTGAAAGAAATAAAAATTAACTTATAAAATTCAAAGTAAAATGATTTAAATATACATCTAAAGGTTTATATAATTCTAATGTAAGTAAAGTACCATCTGTCTTATGTATGAAATATAATAATTACTCATTTGTTTAAAATATCTAAGAGCAAATATAGGTACTTTTCAACAGTAAATTAGCAAATCCTGGCATGTTACATATTTCTAATCTGAATTCTTATCTTTTCATAGGTGTCTGAAGCCTCTCTTCTGAGAAATAGTTTTATGAAAAATCAATTATAAAATTGATTGGAATATTTTTTAAATGAATTATACTGTATTTGCTATATTCTTATAATGTTGATGGAAGCTTTTCTATTTAATGTGATTATAATGGTACTATTATTCTAGTCATTATCTTGTTTTGATTTTATTTATTTTTTTAAGTTGAAGTACATATTAGATATATTACTAATGGTTCTAATCTTATGATAGCATTTACACTCCATTGGATATATTCTATAAATTATAATTAATTTACATACCATTGGATGTATTTTAAAAGGTGATATAATAGTTTTATCTTGTATATCAATATTTACAATGGGCCAGAAATTATATCCTTCACATCCATACACATCTGTGATTTAAAAAAATATTTTTCAGGGATAATATAAAAATGTACAAGGTGGTTACTAATATTTCAAAATTCTTTTAAGACTATCTGAGCAGAAATGTTTGAAGACAATAGGCCTATCCAACACCCATTTTCTCTTTCTTGCTTTTATTCTTTATACAAGGACTACAGGCAGCATGCCCAGCTGAAAATCTCTTCCAAGGCTCCTTGCAGATACATATGTCTAAGTTTTGGCTCACTTTTGCCATTCTGCTCTTCCACATGGGATGTGAACACAATGGCTGGAGCTCCAGCAGCCAATTTTGACCATGGTAAGTATGGCAGGGATAAAAGACAGAAGAAACCTGGTTTCAGATGACTTTTGTCACTCTTCTGTACCAACCCCAAACTGCCAACCTTCAAGTTTCTTTTAGGTCAAGAAAAATAAATCCTGCCCTAGCCAGTTTGGATCAGTGGATAGAGTGTCATCTTATGGACTGAAGGGTCCTGGATTTGATTCCAGTCAAGGGCACATACCTTGGTTTCAGGCTCCTTCCCAACCCAGGCCCTAGTCAGGACGCGTGAAGGAGGCAACCAATCGATGTGTTTCTCTCACACCAAGTTTCTCTGTCTTTCCCTCCCTCTTCCACTCTCTCTAAAAATCAATGGAAAAATATCCTCGGGTAAGGATTTAAAAAAAGAAATCAAGAAAAATAAATCCATACATGTTTAAGTCACTGTTATTTTGGGTTTTCTGTTACACGGGGCCAAATCTATTCCTTTTTGTTCCTCTTTCCTTGTTACTACAGGGTTACAAAGGCAGCAAGAAACACCAAGAAAAGTCCCTCATCTTCTGAAATTGCCCTCTGAGGACTGGGGCTAGACCCTATCTCTAGCCCAATGGTCCATACCCTTTTGTTCTACTGGAGCCCAGACTTTGAAGTCAGAGAGGCCTGGGCTTACCTAAGCAAGTATGGGTAAAGGAAGGATAATGATACCTATCCTGCAGGACCAAATGAGATAAGAAATATGACCAGCACATAAAGAGAGACTCAATTGATAGTAGTTCAATGCTGCTACCAGTCCCAGGCATCACAGGTGCCAAGCAGCTGTGACAGTGTTTTTTCCTAGAAAAGTCCCTGCAGTGGGATTGGTCATAGTTTCTGGATGCATAATTTTAGATTCTCACTCTCTGGCCCTCCTGGAGATTCTGAGACTTTCCTGATACCCTTTCAAAAATGCCTTTGTACATGAACAAACCAGAGCGGATTCTACTGTCTGCAACTTACAATCTGGACCATTTTAACTCCTGTCGGCCACCACATATTATTATTGATCTTTTAGTCTAAATCCCAAAAGAAGAGCTTCATTGGAAAGAAGTTTTAGTATATCCAGGCACCTCATTTCTAACTCTGAGCTCTATCAAATATCAATTCAAATTTTGCCCTAATCATCTTATGTGTAAATTGTCTTCTCAACTCAACAGAATCTCCTTAGAAACGGAGGCACCTTGTTGAAGTCCAGTGGAAAATGGCCAGAGGAATCAGTGGGGATGAAGATATAAGGTCCTGAGTCCACCACTGGAAACACAATAGCCCAAAGCAAGTCCTTTCAATACCCTGGGCCTTACTTCCCTGACCTGTGAAATGGGAAGATCGCATCTGGCCCAGGGAACTGATGTGAGATCAAAACCAATAGACTGAAGATCCCTTGTCAATTCTAGGCCTCAGGGACAATTTCAATCGTGTCTTTTTTTCCATGTACCTTCTGTGGAAGGCAGGGACTGGGTCCTGTCTTTTCCCCTTTCCTCTTTCAGGGCACTTACCATAGTGATTGGTTGGTCAGGGGCAGGGCCAACACATGGGTCACATCGCCCTCTGGTGGACCTAAGTGGATAGGGTGTGGTTTTCAAATGGGCTACAAACACTGACCTCACAGAATCCTGGGATTCCAAAAGTGAAAGGGATTTTGAGACCATGCAGTCTAGCATCCTCATTTATAGACGGGACAACGACAACAGGCCGAGGGAGAGTGACTTGCCTGAGGTCATCCAAGAACAAATGTCAGAGCCGGGGCCAGACCCCAGTCCCTAAAGCCCATGCACGGCCCAGGTCATTCTCTCTGACATGAAACACAGAAGTCCCCATTGTTTGTGGTCAGTGTCCACATGTCCCTGCACTCTTGGCACAGCTGAACCATGCTGTCAGCAAGTAGCACGTCAGCTAACTCTGCTCAAGACTGGGAAATTTCCCCACCCCGTGATAGTGTCAAAAAGTTATATGACTTCTCTTTTAAACCCTACCATGTTAATATTTTATTTTAATAGAAATAAACAGAGCTATAACTGTGGCAACTTCTTGGGAACTTAGAAAGAAAACCCTGAAGCATGACTGGATGATTCTAAAAGAACAATGGAATGCCTGATTTCTCCAGGAACTATGGAAACCCTTTATTTCAGACACCAATCTCTTCCACAGATGCTTGTCTATAAGATAGAACAGTCCACAGGATTCAAAACAAATTATCTTCATATTAACACAGCTGCCAACCTAGCATGACTTACAAGACCTCACTTTCTAGTGGTGCCCAATTAGCCATCTTAATAAATGCCAAAAGAACTGGGTTATGTTGCATCTTTGCAATGGAGAGGAAATGTTCTATTCAAGGGGATTCTTAGAAATCTTTTAGTCTTTAAGTCCCTTTGAAACCTGAAAGGCACAGGGAAGACTTCACCAAGGGAGGGCTCAAATAAGCCACCTGAGTTCTGTCCTCAGAGAGAGCAGGTGGGATCCTAAGTAAGTGGCTTCCATCCCCTCACCCCAGGTATCAGGGGGCCATCTAGCAGGTCCTGCTGGCCTTGCAGGGTTACTGAGAGGATCTAGGGGACTGCATCCCAGTATCACAAACATCACAAATGTGCAGAATTTTAATCACCCATACTGAAATAACCTGGTTGCTCTTCTCATTTCCTGACAAACTCCTAAAGCTTAACCTGATTCAATTCTTTATTTTTTATAATTATTACTCAACAACAATACCTGATGTTGAATGTTTACAATAGCAATATTTTAAGAGGTATGCATGAGTTACTTCAATCCTGACCAGAATTCTATGAGGAAAGCACTTCAATAAGTATCCCATGAAAGATGGATAATGGATGGATGCATGGATGCATATTTCTCCCTCTCCTCCTGAGAACCACACTGTCAAAGGCCCTTGCCATGCCTGAAGTCCTATGAAACAGTAAGGAGCTCCATCCCTACACTCTCACCTCTGCCCCCTAGAAAGTCAGCCACTATCTGTGGCCTCATCCAACTAACAGAATTGATGCGACCATATTGCATCCAGGAAATCCAAGAAGCCATGGTAACTGTTTAAGTCCTGCAGCTTACTCATCCTCACAGCCTCCTCTGAGTAAGATAGCATAACATCTTCATGCAAGTCCTCACCGCAACCGTGGAGTATGGAGAGAGTAGCCACATATGGGTAAAAGTCACAAACCCAACAGTTTAGGGAACCCAACCTGGCACCAGGCCGAAGAGCTATAAAACTTTTCCTCCCCTCTGATAAAATAATGCCACTCTGGGGAGTGTTCCCAAGGACATAATCCCAAAGGGAGGAGGGGTTGGTTTTGAGTGACAGACTCTTTATCTGATAGTGCCGAGTTAAAAACATCATAAACACATAGCAACAAGCGAAAACCCATGTGGTACATTATATATGTGCACGATCTCTTATTCAAAACCCTTAGGGCCTGATGTATTTTGCAAGTCAAGTGTTTTCAATTTTAGAAAAGCTATATCTTGCTTCTATTGCATTGTGTATCATTCCCAACCAAGTCTGGGGCAGCATTGCTACTCAAACATACTAGTATCTGCAGCAAAACACATGCATAGTCATCCTAAGTAGAATAAATAAATCATACAAAGAGCCTCAGATCAGTCTAGGTGAGGTTAGGAAAAAGAACTTTCCCAGCTGAAGAACTTCTGGTTTACAGAGCATCACAGATTTCAGAATTACAGACAAGGGACGAGTACCTGAACGATCAACAAAACCACATCGAAGACTTTTAGGTTGATGAGAAGACAGGGCCTCATTATCTGGACCTCATTTAGGGGGGGAAAAAACAGAGCACTCAATAGAATGTGTTTTACCAACCTGTAAAATACATCCTAACAAGGACTGGGACATTCCCAGGGCTATAGGAGTTTCGGTCCAGGAGGCTTTAAGTACATGGCTGAAAGGAAAAGCAAGTGAGGAGAGGGCAGGGAGAGCCAGAGAAGGTGGGAAAGAGAAAACGGGGCCATACTTCCTTCTTTACTGTCCTTCTGACCTAAGGCCACCTAAGATGGGGAACAGGGATAGAGTACCAGGACCCCAAAAAGCAGTAAAGAAGGGGGTCCAGGTCATGACTACCCAACATGCATTGCAAACCCCATGCAAACATTATACATGAGACCCTGCTGGGGGCACCAAAAATGCTCTCACCAGAGCCCAAATCTATTCACAGTGGTTCTGTGAAACCCCCAGGGAGCTCTGTCCACAGGGGAGAATGTCAGAAGTCCTGTTAGGCGAATCAATGATCTGATATTTTTCTGGTGCAGACAGAGCAGGTGAAAGCAGGTGGTGCAGAGAAAGTTGCTCTGACCTGGAATCTGGAAGGCGAGAGCATTTTATCCTGGGTCACCTTCTCAAAGCATCCTTTCAATGCATGTGGTCTCCCTCTTCAGCCTCTCTTTATCTTAAGAAAGTGAAATTCCACAAGCTCTTTTATTTTTATTATTGTGGTAAGAACACTTAAGAGCTCTACCCTCTTAACAAAAATGCAAGTGCATAATACAGTACTGTTAACAATAGGCACAATGTTGTACAGCAGATTCTAGAACTTGTCTTGCATACCTGAAATTATATCCCTGTTGAAGAACACCTTCCCAAATACCCCTGCCCCAAGCCCCTGGAAACCATCATTCTACTCTGCTGCAATGAGTTTAACTATTTTAGATACTTCATAGAAGTAGAATCAGGCAGTATTTGTCTTTCTGTGCTTATTTCACTTAGCGTAATGTCCTCCATTCATTTTGTCACATATAACAGGATTTCCTACTTTTTAAAGTCTGAATAATATTCCATTGTATATACATACCACATTTTCTTAGTACATTCATTTGTTAATGGACATTTAGGCTGTTTCTCTAACTGGACTATTGTGAATAACACTGTAATGAACACAGAAGTACAGGTAGTTTTTTTAAAATCCTGACTTCTTTAGGATATATACCAGAAATGGGATTGATGGATCATACCATAGTTCTTGTTTAAATTTTTAAGGAACTTTCATACTGTTTTTTTCATACCTTCTGTACCATTTTACATCCCCACCAACAATGTACAAGGGTTCCAATTTTTCTACATCCTTGCCGATACTTATCTTTTATTTGTTTGATAAGAGATATGAGGTGATATCTCATGGTGATTGACTTGCATTTCCCTCATGGTTAGTGATGTTGAGCACCTTTTCACACGCACTTTGGTTATTTGTATGTCTTCTTTGGAGAAATGTCTATTCAAGTCCTTTGTTTCTTGCTGTTGAGTTGTAGGAATTCTCTTTTTAATATATTTTTATTTATTTCAGAGAGGAAGGGAAAGGGAAAGGGAGAGGGAGAGGGAGATAGAAACACCAATTTTGAGAGAGAATCACTGGTTGGCTACCTCCTGCACACAGACCCCTACTGGGGATCGAGCCCACAATCCAAGCATATGCCATTGACCGGAATCGAACCCGGGACCCTTCAGTCCACAGGCCCACGCTCTATTCAATGAACCAAACCGGCTAGGCTGTAGGAATTCTTTATATATTCTGGACATGAATCCCTTATCAGATATAAGGTTTGCAAATATTCCTCTCCCCTTCCATAGGTTGCCTTTTCGATCTGTTGACTGTTTCCTTTGCTTTGAAGCTCTTTAGTTTGTCTATTTTTGCTTATGTTGCCTGTGCTTTTGATAGCATATCCAAGAAATCACTGCCAATACTAAAGTCAAGAAACTCCTCTGCTATGTTCTCTTTTGGGAGTTTTACAATTCCAGGTCTTACATTTAAATCTTTAATACATTTTGAGTTGATTTTTATACATGGGGAAGATAAGGGTCCAAGTTCATTCTTTTGCAGACAAACATCTAATTTTCCCAACACCATCTTTTTCCTGTTGTGTGTTCTTTATAACCCTGTCAAAGAGCCGTCAGTTCCTCTGGTCTATCTATCTGTCTTTACACAAATAATGAATGATATCCCATGTTCATGGTTTAGAAAACTCAACATTGCTAAATTGTCCGTACTACCCAAAGTGATCTATAGAGTCAATGCTATCCCCATCAAAATGCCAATGGCATTTTTACAGAAATGGAGGAAACAATCAGAAAATTCATATAGGACCAAAAAGACACTAATTAGCCAAAGCAATCTTAAAGAAGAAGAGCAAAGCTGTGGGCATCATACTTCCTGATTTCAAAATATATTACAAAACTTCAGTGATTAAAACAGTAGGGTACTGGCACATGCTCTTTTGTTAAAAATCATCCTAACAGCCAGGAATTAAATAGCAAGGTTATCTCTGTCAAGGAGGAAAACTTTGGGGCTTGGCTACCATCATCTAGGTAACTCCTTTCTGCTGCAACTTTCCCCACTGAAATGCTCCAAAGATTCTTATAACTGAGACAAGAAAGTCTGGGGTTCACCTTCTGAAGACATCTAACTGATCTGCACATGCAAGCAGAGAGGAAAGACAGCTCTGTGGTTACATGCAGAAATACTGGAGCCAGCGGGCCCAGTGGTGAATTCTGGCTTCTCCTCCGTAGCTGTGTGACCTTTAGCAAGTTGCTTAACCTATTTGTACCTTATTTTCCCATCAATATGAGGATCAAAGAAGAAAACCCACAAACTGACAAGCACAATGTGTAGCAGCTAGTAAGGGCCGAGAGAAGTCAGCTTTCATTGCTAATGTACCAATGTGGAAGACTGAGTCTGTGTTGCATCTGAAATTATGCTTATGCTCAATTTCTCCCCAACTGGACCTCTCTCTTTGATTAAAAGTTTCTCAAGCAAAGGGAGCATCTGCTGTGTCACAACAACCCTTGGATTTAGGGGTCCTTAAGCCCAATTTGTAGGGTGGAAAGCTGACATTCATACAAGAGAAGTGACTGGCCTAAATCATACACATTCTCAGGCAAAGCAGGGATTTGAACCAGGTTTTTTTTACTCTAACATGCAGAGTTTTTTTCACAGCATAATTGTCCTTAAGAAAAGTCTTTTTACTGGGGAATCTGTCCTTGGAAGGAAAAGTTTGGTGGTTTTTTGTTGTTGTTTTTTTTTAGAAATATACAATAGACATTTGAAGTCAAGATTGACAAGTAAGGTAGATTTGTGAGAAGACCACACAGAAATCAGATCTTCTGACAGAAAAACAGACTTTAGAGTATTGGGCAAGGCTTGTTGTAAAACTGGGCCTTAGTTTTCTTATTTGTTTGGTGGACACCATGACCTTGGAGGGACCTTCAGGAAAGGTTTGAACAGTGGCAACCCCAGTGGCATTATGCTTGTTGTTGGAGATATGACTTTAACTGAATGTCATTAATATTATTGTTAACTTTATTGCATAGGTGCTTCTGAAATGACGAGGACAATCACTTTATATTACAAAGAAAAAGGAGAGGACCCAGAGAAGTATTAAATATTATTGAGGCAAAATAACTCCTGACCGTCTCCTGCCTCATCCCCATGAATTTGTTTGCTCCAAGACATAATCAGTAACATCTAAAATTAGCATCCGAGCTTCTTCCCTCTCCCACTTCATCATCTCTGAGAGGTCCTATAAATTGAAGAATCACTTATAATGATGATGGAATAACTCATTTAAAACCTCACATCTGAGAAACAAGTTTACTGCCTTATCTATGAATAGTTTCAGCCTGAAAGGAAAATTCTGTCTTCAGCCAAACAAAGAGAAAAAAGCAATTATCTGAGCTAAAACCCCCAGCTCATCACTGTGCCTCCGGAAGATGAAATTCATTGATCAGAGTCAAAGTTCCAGGTCTGGGTGGAAAGAAATAAGGTCCCTGCATCATTAATTTCAATAGAATCCAAAATAATGGGATGCAGCCAAGCAAAAATACAATGAAATCTAATGTTCCCTGTTCCCTAAGTCACCTGCTCCCCAAGTACTAGTACAAGGGGGTGGAAGACACGCTCACACTTTTTTGCCCAGAAGCAGTTGTCAAAGCTGCTGGGCTTTCTTTTCCTTTAATTAGGATACATTTCAAACACTCGGAAAAATGCAGAGGGTCAGACAAGAAATATTCACACCCTAACCCAGATTTGGCAAATGTTGACATTTTCACATGGAAACTTTGGACATTTGAAGACAATAAAATGTGACAGATACAATTAAAACCCCTTCACTACTTCATTCCCCTCCCTCCTTCCCAAGATAACAACTATCATGATATTGATATATACTGTTCTGTGCAAGTTTTCATACACACTATGTATACGGTGTTCTGTATTATTTTTCTTACAGTAGTAAAACACATATAAAATTTTAACCAGTTTAAAGTAGAAAATCCACTGTCATTTATTACATTCACGATGTCAACTGCTATCCAGTTCCAGAACATTTCCATCACCCTGAAAGGAAACCCTGTATGTACCCTTTAAGCGGTCACTCCCTCCTCTCCCAGCCCCTAGCAACAACTAATCTTCTTTATAATATGGCCTATTCTAGACATTTCTTATCAACAAAATCATACAATATGTGGGGGTTTTTTGTGTCTGGTTTATTCCACTTAGCTTGATGTTTCTGAGGTTTATCCATGTTGTTGTACCATGTATCAGTGCTTCATTCTTTTTTATTGCCAAACAATGTTCCCTTTTATGGATCTATCACATTTGTCTATCCATTCATCTGTTGATGGACACTTAGAATGCTTCCCTTTTGGGTTATGAAAATGCAGCTATGACTATTCATATATAAGTTTTGTATGAACAAATGTTTTCCATTCTCTTGGGTTTATACTAAGAATGGAATTGCTAGGTCATAACTGCATATATAAAACATCTTGAGGAACTGCCTATTTCCATTCAATTCAATGTTTAGCTGTAGTTTATTTCTTTTAGAAATGGTATAGAATCCCATTGCATGAACAAGCCACTGTTCACCTACCATTCCCCTATGGCTGGATATGCAGGCTGTCCCGGTTTCCCACTGCCATGATGGGAGTTTCAAAGGTTGAAACCTATGACCCAAATCTGCAGAACAAGAGACCCTCACAGATCACTCTGTTATCTATTCTTAGTTGAGAGCCCCCCAAATTTCCTCAGGCAATTGTTCTGGCTTGGGAGTGGAGAATCAAAGTGAGTGAGCTAGAAGGGGTGCATCAGACCATGACCCCACAATAACCAAAGCTCTCAGACCAGAGGGTGGTCAGAGTAGTCTTACTCCCCATTCACTGTTCTGTGACCTGCAGTGCATCCTTGGGGGAGGTACAGCCGCTGCCCCTACCTACCCTATCCCAGACATCGGGCTTAGCTGTGTGATTGGTGTGGCCTGCAGATGTGAGTAGGAGCTTCGTGGTCCATCCCCTGCCTCTTCCCTCTGCCTGGGCCCCAGAATAAAGAAAGCACACGGAGCAGAGCCACAGCTGGTTCACAAGCACCTACAAAGCGAGGAAAACAAACCTTGATTGTTGTAAGCCTCTGAGACAGATGGTGGTGGTGTTTGTCGTCGTAGAATAACTTAGCAAACGCTAAGGTTAGGGTTCTCTTCTTTTATCCTCACCCCAACTGAATTTTATGCAATTTTGACTTCAATGTCTACCCACCTCATTTTTAAACCTTTTAAGCATATTTCCAACTAAAATGCATTTACCAGGTTTGGATTCCACCTGTTACTCAGCCCAGAGCTTGGGATTAAAAAACACAGGCGCAACAATAACAACAGCCAGAATTCGTGAGGATCTGCTCAGGCACACTCAGGCAGGCAGTGTGTCGTCAGTCTTCATATCACCTGAAGGAGACAAACATTGCCATCATCCCCATTTTATGGATGAGGAAAGTGATGCTTCAAAATATTAAGCAGCTGTCCTCAGGTAACACTTGATCTAGCAAGAGGCAGCTGGAGGAGCTGAACCCGAATACTCAGTCTTCTGGTCCTATAGGACACATAGCCTGCTTTTCATGAGCTCACAGACATGTCCTCCTGTCCCGCCACAGCTGTCTGCCTGTGCCAGGGACTTGGCAAAGGGAAGCCACACTCATCAGCTGAAGACCTTGAACAAATCACCCCACTTAGCTAAGCCTCAACTTCCCATGTAACAAGTAACAACCGACAAGGGCCTGGCAGTAAGAGTGGCCCAGTGCACCCTCTTTCCTCCACCTGGAAGCAGGAAGACCAGACTCTGAGTCTCAGTCTGGCCACCTACTGGTGATGACCTTGGGCAGGTCACTCTCAGTCTCTACAGCTCTTGACTGGGAATAATAAACACAACCTCAATGACTGTCATAAAGTGGAAATGAGTCAAGGTGTAATGAAACTGCTGTGTAAACTCCAGAGCGCTCTGTGTGGGTCAGCTGTTAGCCTCCTTTCAGGACACACCGCTTCAGAGGTCTTTGTGAGAGGACGCTCACACCCACACACCCAATTCCAAGAAAAACATGAGAGGTGGGGGAGCAGTGGGGCCTTGTGGTTTTATCTGTCATGACTCACACAGGCACCTCCTGCTGGGTATTCAAATCCTGTGGCTAGAGGCGCTGTGCTTTTTGCTAACCACTCCCTAAGGCTGCAACTCACACCCACTCTTCTCCTGTCCAGAGGGAGGGAGTGGAAGGCCAAGGTGACCAGGAAATTTATTCCTATGCAGTGCAACCACTGTGGGGGAGCAGGCAGGGGTGCCAAGGATGTAAACAGGGAAGTCAGGAAGGGGCATGAGTTTTCTGGTCTGTGAGAGAAGGGAGGATGCACATCCCTGACAGCAGGAGATCCAAGTAGAAAAGTTTGCCCTAACCAGTTTGGCTCAGTGGATAGAGCATCAGCCTGCAGACCAAAGGGTCCCGGGTTCGATTCCAGTCAAGGGCACCTATCTCAGTTGCAGGCTCCTTCCAGGCCCGGGCCCTGGTCAGGGCTCGTACAGGAGGCGACCAATCAATGTGTTTTTCTCACATCGATGTTTCTCTCTGTCTTTACTTCTCTCTTCCACTCTCCCTAAAAATCTATGGGAAAATATCCTCAGGTGAGGATTTAAAAAAAAAAAAAGGAAAGAAAAGTTCAAGAGGTGTCGGGAGACACTAGATATTTATATGCTCATAATTCTGGAGGCCAGAAGTCTGCGAACAAGGTATAATTAGGGTTAGTTTTTGCTGAGGCTTCTCTATTTGATTTTTTTCTGAGGCATCTCTTTTTGGCTTATAGATGGCCATCTTTTTTCTGTCTTCACAACCTCTTTCTTCTGTACCTGTCTGTGTCCAAATTTCCTCTTCTTCTAAGGATACGAGTTCTGTTGGATTAGGGACGACCCTAATGACCTCATTTTAACTTAATTATCTCTTTAAAGACCCTATCTCTAAATACAGTCACATTCTGAGGTACTGGGAGTTAGGAATTCAACATATGAATTTGGGAGGACACCATTTAGCCATAATAGATAGATTATGTTAATGGATTTTCTGGAGGAATATCCTTGTGGTAGTACTTGATAATGAGATATCTTATCATTGCCGAATTCAAATCACTGGCATTTTATATAAGATTTTAACATTCTATGGGCAGCAGATGATATGATACTGTATATAGAGAATACTAAAGAGTCTACAAAAGAACTACTAGAACTGAAAAATTAATTCAGTAAAGTAGCAGGATACAAAATAAATATCCAGAAATCAGTTGCATTCTATACACCAATATCAGAAAGAGAAACTAGGAAAACAATCCCATCTAAAATTGCATCAAAAATACCTAGGAATAAATTTAACCAAGGATGTAGAAGATCTGTACTCGGAAAGTTATGACACTGAAGAAAGAAACTAAGGAACATACAAGTAAATGGAAGCATATACCATGCATATGGACAGGAAGAATTCCCATTATTAAAATGTCCATACTACCCAAAGCAATCTATAGATTCAACACAATTCCTATCAAGATACCAATGGCATATTTCACAGAACTAGAATAAATATTCTAAAAATTTATATGGAACCACAAAGGACTCTGAATAGCCGTAGCAATCTTGAGAAAAAAGAACAAAGTTGGAGGAATCATGCTACCTGATATCAGACTATACTACAAGGCCAATGATACATCTGATAAGGGGAAGAGGTTAATATCCAAAATATATAAAGAATGTATACAACTAAACACCAAAAAAACCCCAATCTAATTTAAAAATGGGCAAAAGACCTGATAGACACTTCTCCCAAAAAGTACATAGATGACAATAGACATATGAAAAGATGCTCAATGTCACTAACCATCAGAGAAATGCAAATTAAAACCACAATGAGATATCACCTCACACCTGTCAGAATGGCTATCCATAAGTCAGCAAACCACAAGTGTTGGTGAGGATGTGGAGAAAAGGGAATCTTTATGCACTATTGTTGGGAATGCAGATTGGTGCAGCCACTGTGTAAAACAGTATAGAGTTACCTCAAAATATAAAAAATAAAACTTGCCTTATGACCCAGCAATTCCACTCTGGGAATATATCCAAAGATACCCAAAACACTAATTTGAAAAAAAATACAAATACATGCACCTCTATGTTCATTGCAACATTATTTACAATAGTCAAGATTTGGAAGCAGCCCAAGTGCCCATCAGTAGATGAGTGGATAAAAAAGCTGTGGTATGCCCTAGCCGGTTTGGCTCAGTGCACAGAGCATCAGCTTGTGGACTGAAAGGTTCCAGGTTCGATTCCGGTCAAGAGTATGTACCTTGGTGGCAGGCTTGATCCCCAGTAGGGGACATGCAGGAAGCAGCCAATCCATGATGTTCCTCTGTCATCAATGTTTCTCTCTATATATCCCTCTCCTTTCCTCTCTCTCTAAATATCAATAAAAACATATATATTTTTTTAAAGCTGTGGTACATTTACACAATGGAATAATTCTCAGCCATAAAAAAGTAGAAAATCAATAGCATGGGTGGACCTGGTGAGCATTATGCTAAGTGAAATAATCCAATCAGAGGAAGACAAATGCCATATGATTTCACTTATGCGTGGAATCTAATGAACAAAAAAAGAAAAACAGAAACACAGATACAGAGAACAGACTAACAGCTGTCAGAGAAGAGGAAGGTTGAGGGGCTGGATGAAAAAAAGTGATGAGATTAAGAAAAGAAAAAAAAACAAAACTCATAGATACAGACAACAGAATGGTGATTACCAGAGGGAAAAGAGAGTAAAGGGGAGATAAATGGTGACGGAAGGAGACTTGACTTTGGGTGGTAAACACACAATATACAGAGGACATATTATAGAATTGTACACTTGAAACGTATATAATTTTATTAGCCAAAGTCACCTCAATAAATTCAATAATTAGTTCTATGGCCATATTTAAATTTGTCTTACATTTTATTTTATGGTGCCATCCCTACTGGATTTAAGTATCAAGGTTATAGCCTTATGAAATGAGATAGGTAATCTTTGTTCTTCAGTCTATTCTACAAAACAACTGTTGTAACCACATTTTATATGTGCCTGGAAGGCTTGGTGAAACTGAACAGTAAATCTCTATTGCCTCAACAAAAAGTAAATCAATTGGGGAAAAAGAAGAAAGGTGCTCATAAAGGTGAAATATGGACAACATGCATATATTTTCTGCACTCTAGGTCCAATTCCCACTTCCTCAAAACACACAAAGGAACAAACTAATCAAGTCAGACCTAGTCACTCCCCTGCTCAAACTCTTCACTGGCTCCCCATTGCCTTCAGAAAAGAGCTCACTCTTTGCCACTGCCTTCCAGGTCCCTTGTGTTCTTGCTCTGCCAGCCCCTCGGTCTTCCTCCCTGAGCCTGGCCCAGTCAGAGGAAGACAAACTTGCTCCTAGGCTTTTGCTTAGAGTGCTTCCTCCCACTGGCCCCCCACCCCCATACCCTCACCTGTAGAAATTCTCCACCTCCCAGCTCAGATATCACCTCTTCCAGGAAGCATCCCAGAGCTCTCTCACCCCTCAACCCACCCCCAGGCTCAATTAAATGTCCCTCTTCTGTGTTCCTCCTGCTCTTCTTGCTTCCCCTAACCTCAACCCTTGCCATCCCATCTCTCCCATTGCCTGGAGCCTACAATCATGAATTCCAATCAGACTCTGAAGAATGAATGACAACCTGACCCACAGTCACACCATGGAAACTGCCTACCCCTGATTAAACATGCAAAAAAGAAGAGGGGGGTCAGCCTGTGCTTTGAAGACCAAACCGTTTTTAGATGACAGCTCTCAAAATTAATCTAAAGTTAAACACAATGTAAATTCTTACTTTGGAGTGAGATGGAGGTGGGTGGGTGGGGAAATGCAGCCCCCTCCCTCTTCTATTAAAGCACAAAGCCCACATGAGGCAACTTCTTCCTGTTGCTGCTTCTGGTCTGAGACAGGCTCCCTAGCTCTTAAGGGAGGGTCTCAAGCCTCTAACCTTACTATTACTTCCCCTCCTTTGCTTTGCTTTGAATGGGTCTGTTCAAAAAAATATCCAGCTCGTTTTAGCCCCAGCAGCAGGCACCCTTGGCAGTGAGAGCCTATAGCAGCCGTGGGCAAACTACGGCCCACGGGCCGGATCCGGCCCGTTTGAAATGAATAAAACTAAAAAAAAAAAAAAAAAAAAAAGACCGTACCCTTTTATGTAATGATGTTTACTTTGAATTTATATTAGTTCACACAAACACTCCATCCATGCTTTTGTTCCGGCCCTCCGGTCCAGTTTAAGAACCCATTGTGGCCCTCGAGTCAAAAAGTTTGCCCACCCCTGGCCTATAGTATCCCAGAGATCTTGGAGAATAGCACACTTTCTTGCATTGTAGAGCCTGGAAAATGGGACCAGAGACAGAAAGAGACTTGTCCAATCCATCTCCAATGAGGGAAAAGGCAGGTGTGGAGACAGGACTCTTGATACCAAGTGGAGACTCCTGGCAGTGTGTGTTATAGGCCCAGTGTTTCTAGAACTCTCAGCTGGCTGGCATCTTCCCTCTTCCATGCCAAGTCCATCCTCTTTTTAAAAAAGTTGACTCAACTACTTGCCAACCTTTATACTTAGGAATCTGAGAATAAGTTTGTCATTTTCCTCAACATACCTATCTGAAATGTTCTGACTGTAACTGTACCAAATTTCTAAATTAATCTGAAGATAACTGACAATGTTATATTATTCTGTCATGAACATGGAATATCTCTCCATTTATTCAAAACTTCCTTTGATGTTCTTTAATTTAATTTAAATTTTTCTTCTGTAGGGCACTTATTTCTTGATAAACTAATTGCTAAGTAGATAATAGTTTTTGTAGCTATTGTGAATGACATATTTTCTACTATATTTTTTATTGGCTGTCAAATGATCTTTAATTGATATATTTTCCTTTATAGTTCTTAACTAGCTGGGCATTCCACTGCCCCACTGCTGATGTCATCTATGATGTCCTGAGGTGGTGGCCATCAACATTACAGCCCACAGACTGGGCAGTCCCCAGGATCTCTTTACTGGTTCCAGAGAATTCTCTAGCTAAAGATCTGTCAGGCAATGTTGACAATCTCATTAAAGTGATATTTCCACTGTGTTTAATGTTATTTTGCTTCTTTCTGCCTCTTGGCAATTCTTTGAGAGCTTCGATGATCAGGGTAGAGGTAGAGGTACTACCTCAATCCGGACCTGTCTGTCCTGAATGGTAAGTGTTCACTGCAATCCTCAGACCCTTCCAATCACCCGTTGATTTGGCCATGTCATCACCAAACTTTTTTGAGACAGGCCCAGGGGACCGATCTTGGGGGCCAGGGCAGACATGGCCCCTATTTCCCCATTGGTGCACCCTAGGCATGCAACTTTGATCTCCTTGAGTCAAACTTGTGGCACGGTGCAGGCAGCTGATGTCGGATGAACTCAGATTCGGGATGATCGAAGAAAGTTGCACCTAAGCCTCCTCCAAGCCAAAAGCTAGTCTATTTTATGGTTGGTATGTGCTGGTGTGGAGACATGCTATTGGTTTTTAGTAATTGATGTTGTGTGTGGCAATCTTGCTGAATCCTTTCATTAGTTCTAAAAGAGGATCTGCTGTTTGCTTTCTATGTAGATGATCATAGATCAGTGATGGCGAACCTATGACACGCGTGTCAGAGGTGACACGCAAACTCATTTTTTTTGGTTGATTTTTCTTTGTTAAATGGCATTTAAATATATAAATATCAAAAATATAAATCTTTGTTTTACTATGGTTGCAAATATCAAAAAATTTCTGTATGTGACACGGCACCAGAGTTAAGTTAGGGTTTTTCAAAATGCTGACACGCCGAGCTCAAAAGGTTCGCCATCACTGTCATAGATAGCACTTGTGAATAATGAGAACTTTATCTCTTTCCTCCAATCTTTACACCTCTGTGTTAGCTTGCTAGGACAGCCGTAACAAAGTGCCACAGACTAGAGGCTTAAACAGCAAAAATGTATTTTCTTAGAATTTCAGAGGCTAGAAGTCCAAGATTAAGGTGTCAGTGGGGTTGCTTCTTCTGAGGCTCTCTGCTTGACTTGTAGATGACTCCTTTTCCTGTGTTCACGTGGTCTTTCTGCTGTGCATTCTGTGTCTTAATCTTTTCTTATGAGAACACCAGTCATATTGGAGTTGGACCCACCCTAAAAACCCTATTTTAACTTAATTATCTTTTTAATGACTCTATCTCCAAATACAGTCACACTCTAAGGTTCTGGGGGCTAGGACTTTTAAATATAAACTTCGGGAATATAATCTCTCATCGCTTTTTCATGGCTTCAACTGCAGTGATAGCCCAAGTTTCCCCCATACTTTTACATTTCACAGTTGTGCCAAGAGGCAAGGAGTGGGAAAGAGGAAAGAACTGGAGTCAAACCTGTCCCCAAGTGAGGCTCTCTGTCCCCCTCTGCCTCTGGCTATGTTCTCCCTGCATGCAGAGCAGGATGTCCCAGAGTTTTCCCACCTAGACTTTATGCTAGTTCTTGGGCACCTCCACACTTCCCTCTCTTCCATGGTGTCTCCAGAGTATAGGTTTGGTGGCAGGGGTGGGAGAGGGGGCAAGGAGGAGTGGAGTGAGCCATTCATCCAGAAATTCCCATGATTGACTTGTTTTAGAATTATCTCTGTGGCTATAGTGTAAAAGTTAAATTAGAAGTGGGTAATATTAGAGACTGAGCGACTAGATAAGGGGCTATTGCAATAAATGATTCCTATACAGTAGTGTCAACAGGAATGGAGAAACTGATGGTGTTGAAAGGACTTGGCAATTCTCTACATGTGGAATAGAAGGCAAGAAAGACATCAAGGATGTTTGCTGGACAGGGTAACTGGATGGATGGCAGTGGTTTTCACTGAGATGATTTAGGACATAGGAGCAAGAAAAGGTTTAGGGTTGCAAAAGGACTCATGGAAAATGACATGCCCACAAGACATGCCCATCATCCAAAATGAGATGTTCAACAGACAGATGGAGCTATAAAGCTAGTATTCAGGAAAGAAAAATGGCCTGGATGACCTTGGAAGTCATCAGCACAAGAATGGTAATTGAAGCCAAAGAAATAGATGAGCACAGGTGAAATTTCCAGGATGGTGTGAAAAGGGAGAATAGAGCACCTAGGACATATTCTTGAGGATCGCCATATTTAAGAGCTTGTCTGAAAAGGAAGAGGGAGCAAAGGAGCCTAAGAAGGAGCTGCCAGTGAAACAGGAGGAAACCCAGCAGTGTCACAGGAAGCAAAAGAAAAGTGTGCATTAAGAAACATGACCAGGTGAGAAATTAAATCCGATGAGGATTAAAAGGTATTCCTGGATTTAGGGACATGGATGTCTTGATGGCCTCTGCTCCCAGTAGGGGCGATTGTCATTCTCACCATTGTGATGACAATAAATGCTCATTAGCAATGATATCGCCTTAGAACTATATTTTATACTTTTTCAAGCAGTTTATATTTCACAACTTTCTTTTGTTTTATGTAAATTGTGGCTTATAATACCATTTTTGAAGGAACTAGGGAAGGTTTTCTGGAGAAGAAAAGACTCAGGGAGGAGATTGGGGGTGGAGGCTGAACATGCTGGGCATATTTGAATTCACAAAAGGCTGTCCAGAGTCTGCTGGAGTGAAGCAAGACTTGACTTAGATGTTTGCAAAGTCAGAGCTGTCCAACCAAAGAATGTGCTGCCTACAAAGCTAAAAAGACCCTCACCCCACCTGTTCTAATTTCTTGAGTCCTTTCATTGTCTCATTTTATCTTCACAGCAGTTCTGTGTTTACAGATGGGGAACCTGAGGTTCAGAGAGGTTAAGGAGTATGAAGATCATATAATGTGGAATAGATAGAATGTGGAAGGAAGGCACCTAAGATAGGTCTTCTCATTCCAAGAGCAGTATTTTGGCCATGCCTCACATCACAGAGGTTCTGTCTGGCCAGGCCCTCCATCACAGAGGATCTAACAGCTGCCTAACAGGGAAGCCCCAGCCAGAATTACTGCATATGGAAAAGAGAAGGGCTGGTAGGGGCCGAGTCCCTCTACCAAGTGAAGCTGAATCCAGCGATTATGATTTTCTTTATCTTGTGGGAATAACTCACTCTTTACAGATAAGAAATCAAATGCAGAGGCTAAGAGACTGCTGTTGAAAAATAAAGATATACCTTCATTAATGCTGACCCAACAAATGACTGTGCTTCTAGAGGCCTCTGCAATAGCATTCCAACCTACAAGGTGGCTAGAGCTATGATTATGATCACTTTACCGGGATCAATATTTTTCTGGGCTGGGGGACTCTGTTCAGGGAGTCTTTGTCCCTATGTCCTGCTGCAGGGACAGCCTTGATGACTGGATCCCTGTATGGAGTCAGCAATGGCCCAGGCTCACACTCCAAGTCACAGCTCTCATTCGTAGTCACCACCTCAACTGTTCCCTAGGGGTGTCACCATATCAGGGAATAAGGACACACTGGGCCACCCGGAACAAGTTTGAGCAGTGACACCATGTAACTATCACAGGAGACAGAGAAGCCACAAACAGATTCAACTCTTCAACAGAACTCATCCCTCATGACTAAGAAAGTCACTAAGATTCTTAGCCATTCTGGCGGGTAGCATAGAGCCTCAAGGTGGGAGACAGAGAACTTTCTGCTAATTAGGTCAAGGAGAGCTCTTGCAGTTAATCTGGAAGAAATTATGAGCAAACCATATATTCATCAACAAGAAAATGAATAAATAAATATGGTATATCCATACAGGGAAATGCTATACAGCAGTGAAAAATGGGCAAACAAAGGTAATATGTGTAAAATATATTGGGAGAAAAGAAAGCAAATTGCAGAAAAATGCATGCAGTACGACATAATTTAATGTTTTTAAAAGCCTGCAAAGCAGTTCTATACATTGCTTAGGATATACCGTATACATACTGGTGCAGCAAAAGTAGAAGAAATGATTGGGACTGATAAAGACCTCATTCACGGAACTAGTTACATGTTGGATGAAGACATGGTGGGGAAGATGCCACAGGGAAAGGTTTCCACAGTACTGGAAATATTTCGTTTCTTAGGATAGGTTGGTTATACCAATATCTCACATTATTCTTTAGGCTTTTCTTGCTTTTAAAATATATTTCCTAGTAACTTTTTCTGACCGTGTTTATACCCAAAGCTGGGAACACAAATTATAGCTATCGTATTTGTTAATAAATCTGTCTCTCCTGCTGAGGTGTACAGGTGAGACCAGAACTCTTGAGACCAGAACTATTCAGCTAAGCTGCTCCCAAATTCTTGGCCCCCTAGGTTTGGAGGGAGGGGGGTATTTGTTACACAGAAACAGAAAACTATTATGAGGAGCCACTGAGTATTCCTGAGCCAAGCAGGGACACTAGGAAAGTGGTATTTTACCAGCCTATCTTGTGGCCTCTGAAGACCAAACAGCTAGGTTAATGTTTGATATGCAAAGCCCTAGGTGGTTAGCACACACCCGGAAGAGCCCGCAGCCCCAGACTTCGTGGGTGGGGCAAGCAACACATCAGTAATTTCAGTGTGGCCTCAGCAGACCACTCTTGGTCAGCTCTGCACTTTTTCCAATCAAATCTACTTGCCCAGGGGGATGCCTCCTGAGGACAAAAAGAAGACCTTCAGGCTGCAAACCTCCAGAGTTCAGCTAAAGCACAGGGAAGGGACAGCTGGCCTATGGTGCTCAGAGGAGATGAGGAAAACATCCTCCTGTCCGGGAGATGCTGTGCAGCTCTAAGGGACAGAGTGACCAAGAATGGAGCCAGAGACCCCTCACCTTCGGCTCTCCTGCAGCCTGGTAAGAATTATCCCAGGTTGGATGTCCCATTTACCATCTTACATCCATGCTTCCAGATAGACAGAGGAGAGGGTGGGGGAGTGATGGGAAAAGAGATGTTCACACAATACACAACCATAAAGGGAGAAGATAATGCATTTGGCAAAGCAAAAGAAGCTATCTTTTTCCCTGGGCTGCAGTTTCCAAAGCTGATTCAAAAAGAAAGCTCTGCAGTCAGATGGAAAATGGGCTTTTCCCTAAACAAGCTCTCGAAATTGTCCAAGAATTGAGCCCTTGTTGAAAGGGATGAGGTTGGTGACAAAAATAGACAGTCCCCTAGGTGGAAAATGTGTGTGTCTTCATTCCGATGTGCTGTTGGGAGCTCAGCTTTTGACCATACAGAGGGCAGCTTTGTGCATGATTAGGGGTAGTTGCCTCAAAGCTAAATTTCTCTTCCCCATTTCTTGGGGATAGAGTAGAGGAGAACAATCAATTCTATTTGGGCACAGGTTACACGATAATAAGAAAAATGCTCTACCCCCTCCCCCACCAAAAAGGATTGAAAGAGTTGCTGCTTGTTTGGGGTGTTGCTGTAATATTAAATAAAGTCTTTCAACACAGATCAAAGCTTAAAGGACAAAGGTAAGACAGAGTTTTACCCAGAAGACAGAGGCCTCAGTTCCATTCCTTCAGCGCTCTCTAAGGATCTCCTTCATTTGTACATGGAAAAGCTAAGTTTCAAAAAGGGGAAGGCAGGAAGCCAAGGTCACGGGAAGACAGCTGGCAGAGTGTAGAACAGAACCCAGAAGCCCACCTGGAAGGGGAACACACCCATGAAGTGTGTGAGCCTTCCCAGTTCCTGTGGAGCGTGAATGTGATTGGGAGGGGCTGTGCATCTGTGAGCTGTTGCTTCCTTTAATCCTCTCTGGGACCACCTGCTCAGGCCACACAAGCTGCTGATAAGGGAATGAGGACTGAAAGATAGGAGCTCTGCGACCCCACAGAGCACATACACAGGAGCAGTATTGGGGTGTCTGGAACTGAGTTTTCTCGTGTGTGGGCCTGGCATGGACTGCCCCAGAAGATGGTCCTATGGACAAATCAGAGTAGAAGGATGGCAGGGAATTCTTGAAAAGGAGGGGGTCTGGGACTGAGGGAAAAGGCAGCAGGTGGCGTGGCTCAATGCCAGAGAGACCTGAGTGTAATCCTAGCTCTGCCCCTGCCAGCTGTGTGACCTCAGGCAAGTCACAGCACATCTCTCAGCCTCCAGTTCCTCCTCTCAGAAATGCATATCATAGATACACACCTTGCAGTGAACTCAAGGTATTAGAGGGACTTAATAAATGTTATTAAATCATGAATCCTGAGCTAAAAAAAAGAGAGAGAGAAAAAAAGAGGACACTCATGCATGCCCGCACACATCACCTGCCCCAACTGACAAGACTTGATGTTTTTAGACCATCCCTTTAGCTGGTCTAAAATCTGTAATGCTTCTAAACTGCGTTCAACCCATAATTACCCAGAATGCAGACAGAAAAGAGATGAAAATTAGCAGTGAGAGAGGTAGATGAAGTCAAAGGATTAGAAACCTCTGATGGCACAAAATTCACTCAGTCAAAAGATCAAAATTCCAACCTAACTATTTTGTGTTGCTATTATTCTTTATTTTAGGTTGAGAATTTAACAGTATTTATTGCCTGAGAACATTTGTCTTTTTCTTTTCTCTAATGTTACTAAATAATATAAACAGTCCAGTTAAGAGTTTTAATGGCTTTAATACTTTAAGCAATAAAAAAATTTTTTAAAAAAAGTTTTAATGGGAACAACTGTCCATGTGATTTGTCAGGAGCCAAAATAAAATTCTTTTTTTTTTTTTAAATATATTTTATTGATTTTTTACAGAGAGGAAGGGAGAGAGATAGAGAGTTAGAAACATCGATGAGAGAGAAACATCGATCAGCTGCCTCCTGCACATCTCCCACTGGGGATGTGCTCACAACCCAGGTACATGCCCTTGACCGGAATCGAACCCGGGACCCTTCAGTCGGCAGGCCGACGCTCTATCCACTGAGCCAAACCGGTTTTGGCCAAAATAAAATTCTTTAAACAACAAACATGACGCCAATTGAAATCAACACTTAGTTGTTCCCACAAATGCAATGAGGACTCCTCAGAGCCACTTCAAAACATCAACTTCAGAAGTTTATCTACTTCCTAGGTCTGGAAAAGAGATTAAGAGTCAGAAACTGCATCATACACACCTGGGTTCAAATCTCAGCGCTGCCATTTAAAATGCATGTGACCCGGAGACACCTGATCCATAAATAGGAAAAATAATACGTGTCCCAGAGAATTATGGTGAGGGTTAAATGAATAAAACTGTGTAAAGGGCTTACCAAGTGCCTGGCACATAATAAGTGTTCAATAAACGGTAATTAAAGAAAGCTCCACTTGAACCTCTGAGGCCTTCCAGTACTTTCTTTTGCAACTGATTTTCCATATAATATCTTCTCTTGTTCTCTCATTGACCCAAGAAGATCTATGGGTTAGAATTCATTGGTGCCATTTTATTGAGAAAACTGAGTGGGAGAAGTGAAGTGACTTGCCTCCAGTCCCAATGGGAATGAATAGAAGTGTAGACAGGTCCCTCACAAGCCCTGCACTAAAGGGCTGCTTTCCCAGGCCTCAGAAGGAGAGAGGTCAAGGGTGCTAGGCCCCATACAAAGTCCCCTACCCAGGGTGGAATTCAAGACTTCAGTATGATCACAGGGAAGCAAATATGACTCAGTTCCCCCAGCCAGACTAACCCATATCCAACTGCCCCCACCCCCACACACATCCGAGCCAGGGCCTGGTATCAGAGCTGCCCAGCTGACCGCAGTCGGAGCTGCTGACACCTGTTCCGGATGAGCAGGCCCGACTGTGGCTGGAAAGCCAGAATGTTCTACCCCACAGTTTCCAGGATCTGACGTACACGCTGCTGCTCACCTGCTGAGGGAAATCTCCATGACCACGTCAGCGGGTTTATTGTAAAATCACCATCTCATAGTCTCCAGCCCCATCCCGATTACTCAGTCATGACCCTCCCATTTCCCTTGTGACATGGGAATGGAGAGACCCCAGAAATGAGGGAAACCACTCCACAAGGCCCTATACATCTAGGCTACCAGGATCCCAGACTGGCCCTGAAAATTGTAAAAACTCAGCAGCCTTTTAAAAAGGATGGGCAAGCCTTTTCTGTAAAAGCCCAAATAAAATAAATGGTTGGTTTGGTGGGTCATATCCAGTCCCTGCTTTATTTGTTTTTTCTGCTTTGTTTTTTAAAAGCCCTTTATGATTGTAAAAACTATTCTCAGCACAGGGGCCATACACAAACAGGCCTATGGCAGAATCTGGCCAGAAGGCCCTGGTCTGTGAATCTCTGATTTATCCAACTGTTCCATTGCATAGATGGAAAAACTGAGGTCCAAAGAGTTTCAATACATTTGTCCAAGGTCACGCAGCGGTCAGGACTGTCACTCATACTCAGATCTGACTCCTGGGCAATTCTGCCTCCAGGATTAAAAATACTTTAATTTATTTCTTCAAAAATCTGTTAACTCCTGGTTCTTAACCAAAATATTTGATTAATTGCATTTTCAATGTCCAATAGTGCAAATGCTGTGTATGAATATGATAGAAGCAAAAACGTTATCTCCAATCAAAACAAGCTGTGGTTGCTTCTGCCTTCCAAAGGCAGAAATCATTTCTATCAGAGGAAAGAAATCTGTGTTAGCGCTCTCTTATCTGGCAAAGCTGGTAGGGAGAGAAGAAAGAGACTGTTCTCTTACACTAGTGAAAAGGCAGGGGGTGTTGTAGAAGACTGCATTGCTTTGCCGAGTCTTTGAGTGTGCAAAGGGAGACACACACCCCAGGCCATGTGGCCTGTAGTGTTGGCCTATATTGCTCTTCTTAATAAAAGGAAGAGAATTGGGGAGCCGAGCAGGTGGGGTGTCCTAATAATGAAATGAAGAGGCTGTTAGAGGAGAAACAGGATGGCAGAGAGACACAGCAGTGTGGAACAGACAGAATGGTAAGATCAGGAACATCTGATGTCAGCATTGAGTAATCTGCACTAATAGGATCTAAGCCCCCTTCATGTCCCTCAAACCTCTCCTAGAGTGTACTGCACACAAAAGCCTTGTGTGAGCATTTCTGGTGTTGTTCTGAGCAAATGGAAGAGGAGCTGCTGGGGAAAGTGGGATAGACGAGGTGAACACACATGAAGACAACCCAACACTGAATGAACAAACTGCGCCGAGACTCTTCCCACTGCAGAATCGCCTGCCCAATATTCTTTCCCCCTTCATCTTGCTAATCAGAACCCCAATCCTGTTCAGGGTCAAAAGTGCCCAACCCTATTCAAGATCCTCACTTTCCTAGTTTTCCTTGCAGCTAGGAAGGGCCATGTGCCATAGTTAGTCAATCAGTAAGACACTGAAGTTCCCACCTTGATAAAAATGAACAAACGTCCTCTCGCTGACACGCTACACCTAGGCTGTGGGAGACGTCTTGCTGCTACTGTCCGATGGAACTTTACGCCACGATGGAAATGTTCTGTGCCTGCACTGACACAGCACAACAGCCAGCAGCCCCTTGAAATGCTGCTAGGGCAACTGAGGAACTGAAATCTTTTTAATTTTGATTCACCCAAATTTAAGTAGCCACACACTGACTAGTGACTATCTTATTGGACAGCTAGGGCTAGAGAATCATAGGCTCTCTGACCCTCATGTGGAGACATCTATCTCCAAACTCTTTGTTATGTAAGAAAAAAATAACTCCTTAATTTCTAGGTCACTGTAAATGCATTCTTACCCATATGGCCAGGGAGAGAGACCCAGGGGGGTCCCACTGCCCAAGGGATAATATTCCAGGATCAATCCCATTTTATTTGCATCTCCACCAGCCTTGCTAAGGGCCATATGAGGGGAGCAGAGTGGCCTGGGGCCAGGGGAGCCCAATTCTTACAAACAAACAAGGGGCAAGCACAAGGCATCCACCCCTTGAGTGACCACCTCAGCTGGTACCCGGAATGACCTCAGACACGCACAGCCTAACTGAATCCCCATCGCTGCCCTAGGGGAGGTACTTACACCCCTTCAATCATGGTGGCTCAAATCTGAACACAGAAGTAGGTGGTAGGCTAGCAAGGCTTCCAGAGAGGCTTAGAATTGAGGAGCTGGGAAGAATGTGTTACCTTCCAGAAAATGCCAAGAGAGAAACTCGGGTGGGTGAAGAGTGTTTTGTGGGAAAAAGCTTCTAGGCTGGAAGTATACACAAAGGTTATATACACCCACCATCAACCCTTACCCCACCAACAATGCCCAACAGATTGGTTTTGTAAGTTAGCTATATACAACTGGCTTATTTCACAGAGGGTGTGGTAAACCAACTGTACTTTCACTGGAAAAAAATTATTTGTGTATCTCTGGACAAGAACGATTTGCAGTGTTCTCGCTTATCTACAACTTGCACAGTTAAAGGATAATTTCTATTAAAAAGGGATATAATCATGGCCCTCACAGAAATATAAAACAAACAGGTGTCAAGGATTTTACTTAGTTCATTAATTTGTGAGGGAACCAATAAGATATCACAAGAGGTTCAAAGAATCATGCACACACAAAGAAATGCTGAAATGAATTCACAAATAGATGTACAACTGGCTTATTCCACAGGGGGTGTGGTAAACCAACTGTATTTCCAGTGGAAAAAAATTATTTGTGTATCTCTGAAAAAGAACGATTTGCATTGCTCTCGCTTATCTACAACTTGCAGAGTTCTGAAATCGCTCAAGGGCAATGAAAGGCACAGAGTTCTCATAGAAACACCCTGTTTTCCACTATTTCCAGTAATCTTTTCATTTTATTTCAAAGTCATTCACCATCTTTCCTACAACTTCAAGGTCAAACCTCTACATCTTCTCAACGAGGCCCACACTTGTCCGTGGGATCCCCCCCTTGACATGAATGCCAACATTCCAGAAAGTCAGGCACCTGCCCTGGAGCTGGAGAGAACTGATGTAAGCACTATGGGCATGGAATACAGGATTCTTGAGCTCAGAGAATAACAAGGACTTTATTTTTCAGAAATAGAATCTGAGGCCCAGAGAGGACAAGGGATTTTCCTAAAGACACTGAGCAGAATGGAAATGACACCTTCACCTCTGCTGCACACATTTCCTTCTTTTTTTAAAATATATTTTTATTGATTTTTAGAGAGAGAGGAATGAAGAGGGAGAGAGAGAAACAGCAATGAGAATCATCAATTGGCTGCCTCCTGAACACCCCCCACTGGGGATCGAGCCCGACCAAGAACCCAACTGGAGACCTCTTGGTTCCTGGGTTGATGCTCAACTGCTGAGCCACACCAATTGCGCTTTTCCCCCACACACACATTTCTGAAGACAAAGTGGCTGAAAACAGAGGTGCTGAGGGTCTACTTATTCCCCATGGCCAGGGCAGAGTGACCACTGGGGCCCTCCCCCTGAGCTGTGCTCTTTCCCTCCTTGAGCCATATCAGCAAAAAAGGGGTAGTAATAATACCTCCCTCCCTACGATGTGCATTGTGAGGTTTATATGGGACAGCATAGATAAAATGCTGCATAGCAGATGCTCTATAGAAACCAATTCCCTTCACCCTCCTGAGTGTCCTAGTGACCCCAGGGCAGTGACAGAGGTCATTCCAGTTTCACTCCCCAAGGGGTTGCAACCAAACCTAAAGACCGCAGCTTCTTGACCAAGATGAATCACATATTTCTTTCAATTAGATTGGACCAGCCTCAGCCCACCGCCGCATTTCCTGGGCCCCACTATAACAAATTTTGAGGAAAACACAGAGCAAGAGGCGAGTACAAAAAATTAAAAGTCACCCCCAAGCAAGAGGGGCTCTGGGACAGGGGTCAGAGGGGGTGGCAGAGGTGGCCAGGCAACAGTGAGAATAGGGGACCCAGAGCCTCAGTGAATCATGCCTTCAGCACAGGGAACCCGCAAACAGAGACACCAAGTTTGTTTCCCAGCAGGGTGAGCTGGTGTGACCTTCAAACAGCCCTTGGGGCAGGGCTCTACGCATCTTCTGGGTCCTGATATGACTGAGCATCCGTCACGTAACGGTGTTGTGAGCAACTTGGTCTCAGTTTCCTGCCACATTCTCAATTTCGAGGCATCCCTGATTTCTCTCTTCAGAGAGAAATCTTTCTAGCCCCAGGCTAGGAAGTGGTGGGTTTTGTTTTCTTTTCTTTTCCAACGTGCACACTCACACCAACATGCAACAGGGCCTTTCCCCTCTTCTGGGAGGGAAGTTTGCAAAAACATTAGGAGTCAGACAAGAAGGGGGCCCCAGAGTTTCTTGTTTCCAGTCCTCTGCCTTCTTCCAGGTCAATGAGAACCCCCAATGAATTCTGGCTCTCCCAGGACCGATCAAAATGTAGACCTCGGATGAAGGCCCTTTGCATTTCTCTGACACTTCAGAGTTTCCAGATCACGTTCTTGTCTCAGTCACTGGAGAAAATGTGATCCTGTTTTGCCAGATAAGAACAATGACATTCTGAAAGGCCAGGCGAATCGACTGAGGACACAGCTGAGCCAGAACTAAAACCCACGTCTTTCATCACAGGTATCATTGGTAGCAATGGGGAAACTGAGTCCAGAGAAAGAAAAGCAGCTTGCCTAAGCGCACACAGGGCTGGGATTGGAACCTGCATCCTTCCCAGATCAAAGCTCCTTTCATTCTACTGCCTCGCCTCTCTCCTTAGAAATCTCTCAGGACAGAACCTCTATCTGTGGCCCCAGGGGCACTTCCTTTCAGGAAAAGATGGCAGTGACTGTAGGAAGCTCTCTGTTAGGGAAGCTGTGGGTGCATGTGAGCTAAGCTGAGGAGAGAGCACTGGTGTCTGCCATGAGTACTGTAAGTAGACTGGTCACTCTCAATTCCTGTCCTTGTCTGGATTCTATTCTCACTCCCTTTTCTCCTATGTTGAGCAGTATTGTCGGCAGCACATAAAAGTGACAAAAACAGTCAAATCTAGAGGTTCAGCCTACTTACTCCCTGAGAACGAAATCAAGATTAATGAACCTATACCTCATGAGATCTGCCATACTTAGGAGTATTTTGATCTTTTACGGAAAAACCAAAGTTCAGAGCTTGAGGGTGGAGTCACCTGGGACTTGCTGCTACAAGGCACTGAGTACAGTGTGAGGAACAGTCCACCTGAAAAGCAATGCCTGCACTTTGCAGTGTTCGTCATTAGGTTTTCGATTTGGAACTCATATTGGAAACCACTGCTGTGGGCTCATGTGACATAGCTCTGAGGTACAATAGAGCAGGGGCTCTCACTGTGATCAATTTCAGCTGCTCTGGGGTGAATGGCAGTCTCTCCGTACCTCCCACTAAGCGCATTTACCATATGCCTCTGATAGTAGACTGGATTACTCTTCTCAATGCTTCCCTGTCTTGTACTTTTTATTAGGATGACATATCCTTTTTGCCTAGGACTTGACACTACCTCTGAGTAGAAGAGGTAAAGTATATATGTCCAAGCTCCTTAACATAGGACTTGGCCATCAGATTTGTTTTAGCCAATAGAACATGGGTGTGACAGAGTGTGACCAGTTCTAAACACGGACCTTAAGAAGCATCACGTGTTTCTGCTCATGTCTCTCGTGCTCCTGCTATTTTCCATGTTAAGAGTTTCTGCCAAGTCGTTTCTGCTCTTTCCTTCTAGTTCCTAATATGAAGAAATGGGAAGCCAAGCCCTGCTTATCCAAGTTAACCCAACAGAGCCACATGAACTGACCTGCAGATCTGCAAGGAAAATATATGTCTTCATAAATTACAAGCCACTGATATTTGGGGTGAGGGAATTTGCTATAGAACATTATCAAGCAAAAAATTGACTGATATAGACACAGAGATTGTTATTGTGGGTATTCTATTCAAAATATAATCTCCAAATTCAATTAGTGTTTTATTACATGTAATAACAGACAGATGGGTCTTTTTCTTTATATAGATTGTACATTGACACCATGGCATCTAGCTTGTACATCAGTCTCTTTTGAACTTGGGCAAAATGAGTCTGTTCCCAAATCTAGTCACTCACTACTCAGCAGATATTCAGGGATTCAAACCAAGGCCAACAACCAGAGATATAAAGAAAGAATTCCCACATGGAAGGACAACATTGCAAAATACTACAAAAATCTACTCACTGCTGAGATGGCATGGACAACGAAAAGTTTGGGGAATTATGTTTCTGACTACCACCTCACATGTCCCTGGGAATATTTAAAGAAAGAAGTTCCCAAATATCAATCATGGGCCACGTTTGAAAAAGGGGTGGGGAAGAGTTCAAGCTTTATGGCAATAGCAGAATCCTTTGCTTGAATGCGATCGTCCACGTATTCTCAATTTTAAAAAATTGATAAAAATGGAGTTGCTCTGCTTGCAGCCTGTGCAAGAGGCCAAAGCCCCTTCTGTTCACCCTTTCCCTAACCCCCTGGGGTGATATCTACATGGATATCCGTTTTAGCAGTGGGGAAACTGAGGTCAGAGAAAGGAAGATAATTCTACAGACTCCAATGAGGAAGTCATAGGATTTCAGGGTCTCTGAAGACTCTCTGAACTCCAACACCCCAGATGCCTTCAAAGCAAATAATCTTGGGGTAGTCATATTCATCCTATTTGAAAGAACATAAAATATAAAGACGTAGTTGTGAATCTTGATACAAGAGGCATGCCCAATCCTGGCCACTGTTAAAAAGCAAGACAAGGACTGCTGATTCTCTCTCAGGAAGGCTCCAGCTGCAGGTTTTGACTCAAAGAATCAGCAAGTGAATCTCAAAATCATCTCGTCTCTTCAAGCCATCATTCTTCCCAGAGGCATCATTATCCCAGGTGAATCAAAGTGACAGGAATCCCTGGGCCACCCTCCTCCTAAGATCGATTTGGCCTCAGATGGAAGGAGATTGGAGGCGCTCCCAGGAGCCCTCTGTCAGGGCCTGTCAGGGCCTGCTGCTGACACCTTCAATCTCTCCCCCACTCTGAATTCATAATGAAGTGAAATCATACACCATGCACCGGACAAAAAAGGCATCTCTTCCATATTTCAGTGCAAGCCGTAGAAGGAGGGGATAAAAAGATTGAGACAAAATGAGATGAACCCGGGTTCTATTTAACAAATGTATGGAGGTTAGACTGAGTGTACCAAGTGATGAGGAAACAGAATAGCTATTGCTCCATTTTCCCCCAGGGAGACATTATATAACCTCTGTTTCTCTCTACTGAAAGCAGATACAGAAATATGTTTTGCATTAGTGCATCTAGAAATTGGCAATTCACCATTTAAAGGGCCAAGAGCTGTAGGATGGAAGGAGGTAATCCCAAGCAATGTGTAGAGAACCAGGATGAGGATCTAGTTTTCTGGTGACTCCAAGACTCATGTAGGTAAATCTCTTTCCTCTCCCAGACCTCAGTATTCCCAGGATTTAAAGATGAGAGAAGGATCAGAAAGAGGATGAGAAAGACCCATCTCAGGCTTCCAGCATTCAGTTTCTCAGAAATTGGTCGCTCTGGTGCCCTTGACCTTGACCCTGAAAAATCAGCAGGATCTGCAGATGCCAAGAAATTGGATCTAATTTTGACTGCCTTTAACCCAAGTAAGCAAACATTTACTTTGTGTTGAAAGGCCAGGAAAATTGCCAGAATCACTTTTCTTTCTACGACAGAAGGAAAATGACCAAGTGAGTTGTTCATCCTAACACCATCAAAACAAATTGTTTTATTAATCTGATGAAAACTTGGTTACACTTACTGTTATATCTCCTTCTTGCATCAACTACTATGAAATTGAGAATCATTAATTTCACATTGACAATTTTAGTCTTAATTTTCACTAACCCTTGTTTTGTGACTTTAATATTTACACTAGCCATCACTTTATGACTTATATGAAATTTAAATGTTCTTTTGAAAGTATTTGAAACAACTAATGATAAAGGATCATATATATTTATATAACAGAATACTAAATTATCAAATATATTAGCACTAGTGGAATTTTCAAATTCCTCAAAGACTTATGAGGATTGGGAGAAAATGCATTCTATAAAATTTTTAAAGCAGCCCAGCCATGTTGCTCACTGGTTAAGCGTCGACCTATGCACAGTTCAATTCCTAGACAGGTCTCAATCCCCAGTAGGGGGCGTGCAGGAGGCAGCCGATCAATGATTCTCTCTCATCATTGATATTTCTCTCTCTCTCTCCCTCTCCATTCCTCCCTGAAATCAATAAAAATATTTTTTAAAAAACTTTTACAAGAATTCCACTTCTAGGTATTTATCTGAAGAAAACAAATTAATTTGAAAAGATACATGTATCCCTGTACTTACTGCAGCATTACTAGTAATAATAGCTTAGCTATAAAAGCAACCTAGATGTCTATCAATAAATGAATGCATATAAAAGATGTGATATATCACATATTCCATTGTATTCAGCCATAAAAAAAAAGAAAGAAATCTTGCTATTTGCGACACCTTGGTTGGACCTACAGAGTATTATACTAAGGGAAATAAGCTAAGCAGAGAAATACAAATATCATATGATTTCACTTATATGTGGAATCTTAAGGTAAAAAAAAAAAAAGAGCCCTGACCGGTTTGGCTCAGTGGATAGAGCGTCGGCCTGCGGACTGAAGGGTCCTGGGTTCGATTCCGGTCAAGGGCATATACCTTGGTTGCGGGCACATCCCCAGTAGGTGTGCAGGAGGCAGCTCATCGATGTTTCTCTCTCATCGATGTTTCTAACTCTCTATCCCTCTCCCTTCCTCTCTGTAAAAAATCAATAAAATACATTTTAAAAAAAGATAAACAAAACAGACTTATTAAATATAGAGAACAAGCTGATGGTTGCCAAAGGGGAGGGTGTGGAGGGATGGGAATTTTTAAAATAACTTTTATTTTAGCCTCTTCCTTACCGACAAGTCCTATGATACTTAGAAATTGCCCAAGAGAAGCTCATGTTTCTGGGGTGGGTTTTTTTGTTGTTCTTTCTGACTTGGAAGAGGCAGGACTAACACCGAGGTTCCTTGCTTCCCGGTTCAGTTCTCAGGCCCCAACATAACTGTCTTCATGTTATGAATTAGTTCTCTCTGAAAAGGCATCTCGTCCCAAAACAGACTCTTCCCAGCCACCAGGTAAAGCTCATGAAGCCTCTCACAATGACTCACTCGGAAGCAAAGATCCCCTAGCACAGAAGCAAGTCATAATACAAACACCCCACAGCCTGGTCTGCACCAAAGCTCCAGGCTGCATGCAGTCCCCACGCCAAGACGGCTCCAGAGGGCTAACCCCAGAGAGCATCAGACACTTGGAAAACTGCCCTCTAGCGCCTCGGTTCCCCTTGTACTGACAGCACAGCACATAGAACTTTCTCCCCCTGCCTTTTATTCTCTTTCCCCATCCAGGCCTCCACTCATTCAGTCATTCATTGTAGTAGATTAGATCCATTAAGGCCCCAATTCTCATCCTGCCCTTTACCCATTCCTTTGCCATATGAGAGTGAAGCACCTCCCACTCTGTCTCTGGGTCTAGCCCTGATGTTAGCAGACATGACCCAAGCAGAGGCAAGAAAAACCTGCGTGCTTCCACTCATTACCTGTAGCCTCTTCCATTGGTTTGGGCCAGCCTGCTAGGATGTGAGGGGCATGCGGAGCAGAGTCAAGTCACCCCAGTGGTCCCAGCCATGGCCACCCTAGATCATCAAGCAGCCAGCCAACTCCCCAAACACATGACCAGGTCCATCCAATGTCAGCAGAGCTGCCTAGTTGACCACCCCAGGCACATGAGTAATAAATAGGCATTATCACAAGCCACTGAGATTTTGTGGTTGTTACTCAGCATTACTGTGGCAATAAGTAACAGAAGACCCAACAACAGTTACCACTGTCTTCTATGTCTTATGCTGGGTTCTGAGCTACAAAGAAAAATCAGTAATGGTCCTGCCCTCGAAGGATCCCAATCTGCTGGAAGAAACACAAAGAGCACCTCTTTATCTAAAAGGATCTTGCCCCTCTGCCCACAACAGAATTCCCAAGCCCTAACTTCTACCCTCTTAATAACAACAACAAAAACTGATCTGAAGGCAGAATGTGGTAGTGGAGTATCAGTAAAGATAAGGTTCAAGGACATGGGACAAATTTTTTCCCAAAATAACAGCTGTTAAACACACAGTTTTATTTTCTTATGTAAAAAGCCCAAGGATGGACATTCCAGGGCTGGTATAGTGTTCTGCAAAGTCAGGCACCCAGGATCCTGCTACCTGATGTTCCATCATTCTCAACACATGGCCTCCACTTAATAATCCAAGAGAGATGCTCAAGCTCTAACCATCACCTGTACATTCCAGCCAGCAACATGGAAGAAGGACAAAAGAATGTTTCCAAACATTGCACAGGACACTACCACTCATTTGTCACTGGCCAGAACTTAGTCTCATAGCCTCCTCAACTGCAAAGAAGACAGGAAAATAAGTCTTTCTTCCAGACAGTTACATGCCCAGCCATAAATTGGAAGTTCTATTAGTAAGGGGGACGTGGAAGATTGAGAGTGGGAAACAGTAGTTCCTGCTGCAAGTGCCAACTGTTTGGGATCAAACAGACCTAGATCCATATCACAGCTCAACTAAAGGGCCCAACTGGTAAACTTGGGAAAATTCTTTCCTTCTTTGGGTCTACCTATACAATGGGGATAAGGGAGTGTTGGCACACATGTTACCTTAATCTCTTTCTGGCTCTTTACTTTCCAAAATCATAAAGATTCTGAAGAGGTTGGCTTTCCATCAGAGGCTGGCACCCATACACCTATTTATACTCCCAGGTGATTTCCACCCTTCAGTCTGAGAACATTTAGTGAACAAGAGGACAAATGCCAAGCACAGAGGCCTGAGTCAGATAAAGAGAGGAATCTACCTACGCTCCCTCATTGCTGCTTCTTGGGTTTCATAGATGTGGCTGCTTGATGGCCTAGAAGCTCCTAAGACTGACCTAGCTATACCCCTCAGGCACCTAGTAGTGGTCAAAGAACAAAGATGTAATTATGCCCCTCAATTCCCACCCTGAACCCAATACAAGGAAGCTGTGCAAACCAACAGAGATTTGAAGAAGGGAGCAGTCATATATTCAAAATCCAGCCAGGCAACATTTATGTGGCCCTGTTTGGGGTGAGAAGAGAGAACAAATATATTTTAATTTACCACCATCAAATTATATAGCCCATATGTGCACTTTATAAAGGTCAGAAACCTTTGCTCAGAGTCTATTTAAGGCCTTCTAAAAGTCTTATAAAGCTTTACAGTTCTGTGATGAAAGAAACTACCTACTCCCTTTGTAGGCTGGGACAATATCATGAGACTTTCAAATCTTGTAGAGTAGAAATCTCGTTCATCTAGTGTACATAAGAACATCTTTCAGAGAATGGGAAACGCAAGCAAAATGCTCCCATCCCGTGTCTTACTGAAGCACATGAAAAAGGTTCGTATTTCAATGGTGTATATTGGAAGTTGTATCTATTGCAATTAATAAAATTGTGTTGGCAGTTAAAAAAAAAAAAAAAGAACATCTTTCAAGCTCTGGCTGGGTTGCTCAGTAGGTTGGAGCATCGTCCCATACACCAAAAGGTTGTGGATTCCATTCCTGGTCAGGGCACATACCTAGGCTGAGGGCCCAATCCCTGGTCGGGGTGTGTACAGGAGGCAACCGATCTATGTTTCTCTCTCACATTGGTGTTTCTCTCTCTCTCTTTCTCTCTCTCTAAATATATCCTCGGGTGAGAATTAAAAAAAGAAGAACATCTTCCAAAATAAGCTTGAGTCTATGAGTTTGTCTTTATCTACTTTGAAATCATTGTTATTGAATTTGTGGTCAAAATTATTCTACTTTTATAAATCAGATTCATTTAATTTACAACTCAGAAATCCTCTTACATTAACATTCAAGTACATCTCTCCCTCTATGGGGGAAATAATTCAAAATGACACTGAAGCTCAGGGCCAGCAGAATGGTCCATCTGCCACAAAACTCAGGGCTGCCCTGAAGTTTGTGTGAAATGTATGAGTAACAACAACAGTAACATTAGGTATTGAGTGTTCTACATCTAGATTTTGGGTTCAATGTCTCAAAACATCTTTTTAAAACCCTGAAAAGTAGGACTTAGGATCCCATTTACAGAAAGACACTAAAGATCAGAGAAGCCACATTATCTGTTCAAGTCACACAGCTGGTGCACAGCTGAGCTGAGACTTCATCCTAGGAGAGTGGTCGGCAAACCGTGGCTCTCGAGCCACATGCGGCTCTTTGGCCCCTTGAGTGTGGCTCTTCCACAAAATACCACGTG
>NW_005370558.1:1840182-1858608 GCF_000412655.1 Myotis brandtii | reverse complement strand
CCATGGTCGGCAAACTGTGGCTCGCGAGCCACATGCGGCTTTTTGGCCCCTTGAGTGTGGCTCTTCCTTAGCCTTAGGAGTACCCTAATTAAGTTAATAACAATGTACCTACCTATATAGTTTAAGTTTAAAAAATTTGGCTCTCAAAAGAAATTTCAATCGTTGTACTGTTGATATTTGGCTCTGTTGACTAATGAGTTTGCCGACCACTGTCCTAGGCCATGGCTCCAGAACAAGCACTTAGTACATGGCCTGGCACATAGACACTCATAAAAGTTACTCTTCTGCTGACTGCCCATAAAAAGGTTCTTGCCTATATTTGGGTGAGGGAGTCCTGGGGATCCCCTAACCCACAGCATCTAGAGTACTCCCTTCCATGGGAGAAGTCCATACGCTCTCCTGCAGAGAAGTCGTCTTATTTTATTGGTTCCTGAGAAGGTTGGGTTTCATCAGAATAGTCTTAAGATCTAATCTCTTCCATAGCCCTGGGGAGTTAGTCAGTCTTAAAATAGGTTCTAAGGCTAAGTGAAGGGTCATCATGGAAAGGGTGGAGCCTCAACCTGGTGAGTCTCCAACCTTTCTTTCCAAGGAGCAGCTTCCAACGTGTCCAGTGGAAGAGACGACTGATGACCAACATTCAGATGTCAGAGATGGAAAAGTTGGTGCACATGACACATGGATGCACCCTCATGTCCAGTGGTGTTCCTCTGCCCATCAGCAGACAGAAAATATTGGAAGAAGGGAAGTGACTACCCCAGTCAGGAAATCTACTGATTTGGAGACCTTGAATCTCTCCTTCCCAGCTGTTTTTTAATTTGTTTTTGCTTTTTTCTGTAAGACTTTGTCCTTTGCCTGGTCACACACTTCTTTTCTGTCCCCCTAAAGCTTCCTACATCCTCTCTGTTTACTTTTCCAAGCATCAAGGCAACAGTAAATGTAAATTCTTACTCAAATCCAATTAAAGTATATTGATGCACCATCCTCCGTGTACATATGGCACTGTGCTGAGTCTTGTGTGTACGATAAAGAGACATCATAAACAGTTCATAATTGCTATCCAGAGGCAAATAAGTAAAATACAGAGCGGTGAACGGCTGCATGAAGGCAGCCAGTGTGACATCGGGGAAGGTACAGGTGTCCTTCCAAAATACAGTGCGGTGCAGCCAGCAACTTCATACATACTGCTCCTTCTTGCCTTGGGCAAGGAGAGAATTGTGGATCCCCCGTCAGAGATGAGCAAATGAGACTTGTTTGGCCTGGGTGGGAAACGCAGAAGTCTGAATCCACCCCTTATTAAGGGTGAATAATCTTTTGGGCCATGGAGCTGCCAGAAAACTTGGTTTTAAGGGGGAAACATCCTTGGGAGGACTGGGGGAGCCCACATTTGGGCTCTGGAGGGCCTGCTACCCTACAGTGCCTGTGGCTGCTCCTTCCTACTCCACCCACTCTCCCATAGAGGAGGGAAGAAGGGCAAAATCCAGCCCCAAGAGGGACTGCCCATCAGGAGCGCCTGAGAAATGGCCTGCTCTGTGACATTGTTCTGTAGGCTCCTCTCATGAGGGGGACTATTAAAGGAGCACGCATTGCCCTTTCTGCTGCTACCCAAGAAGGCCCAGGAGGAAGCTCTCTGGCTGTGTCCCACAGCAATCAATGTCACTGTAAGGTGTCACTGTAATGAGGAGACGATTCAGTAATTACTCAGAGAAGCCAGAGCATTTCAGAGATGCTCTCCTGGACCACAGTATGCAACAGGGATGCGAGCCTCGTCTTCTGGCTGCAGCCTTTGAGTTTAGTGTCAGATCTGAGTAATAAGCAACCTACTAAATGACTGGTGACAGTATGTACCCCTCCTCCTGCCCCAGCCCCACAACACTCAGAAGTCAGCCAATGCGAGAAAACTTCAATACCAAAACCTTCACCGAGAACAGTGAAACTTTCATTCTCTCCATTTTCCCACAAGTCTCAAAGTAATACTGGAAATTTTTTTTTTTGTCTCCAGTGTAATCGAAAAAAATGCATCTTCATTTAGCAACAATCAAAAGTCGAGCCTGTTTTCGAATGTGAGATTACAGAGGAGGATTTTTCCAGGAGGTTCTCACGTATCGATTATGTAAGAACCACAGAAAGGTTTTATTTGTGACAGTCACCTGGGGGGCTTTGAAGGGGGTCCAGTGGTTAGGATTCCTGGAAATTGAGACGCTGAAATCCTTTGAAAGAATAAACCAAATTTCCAGCTCCAAAAGTGTGGAAAGAAATACGAGTTTATAAACAAAAGGATGCCCTTCCACAGCTTCTTAGAAAGGAAACAAATTCATTCCATAATATGTTGTACATCAAATCAGTATTTCCTACACTCCATTTATTGACTTATCATTGGGACTCTGCCTATTATCTCTACTATTATTTCCTTAATGTTTTTCTTGAAGCCATCTCATTTTTTACACTAAAATGTACATATCCCTGCATAAGTGGAAAAGGTCAGCACACAAATAAGTATAATTAAAAATATATATATATTGTGCCTCAATTCCGGTCTCATGCTGTCACCCGCCTAAGACTCTGAGTCTGCAGGCTGTTTTCTTTTTGTTATCAACGGAGCTCAGCAATGGTTTATAGATATTACACAGAGGGGAGGGATTTCTGGGACGACTCCCTGTAAGTAACTGAAAGGACTAAAAGGAGAGTCACTCTTTCATGCTGGGATCCAATGCTATGTAATGTCATGCCCATGTTTGACCTGAAATCATCTTACTTCCCACCAGGGGACTGTGCCCCCAACTCTGGGAAAATCCTACATTAAAGCTCTATCTAGCACAGTGGTCGGCAAACTGCAGCTCGCGAGCCACATGCGGCTCTTTGGCTCCTTGAGTGTGGCTCTTCCACAAAATACCGACTTCTGCGCATGGGCCACAAAGTTTCAATCGCACTGTACGTGCGCACCCCCACGTGGTATTTTGTGGCTCCCGAGCCGCAGTTTGCCGACCACTGATCTAGCCCAAATCGCGGGGTCTCTTATTGATTAGAGTTCTTGTTCAAACAGAAGTGTTCGATTGAAAGCAAGTGGAGTGAGCTCTCTCCGTCTTTCCTGGGATGCGGACAGTACTTGATCTAGATAAAGAAACCTCAGGCCCTCTATCCCAACTTAACCACTGCTGTGTCCCAAACCATTCCCAAACCCAGGGCCACAGTCATATCCTCATTCCTTTGTCTGTGAGTTGCATGGGGGTTGGCCGATCTCAGCTGGGCTTAACTGGAGAGCTTGTCTCTGAGTGACTCTGATCTGCATCTCCCATCCTCCTTTCTGGGACTAATGGGCTAATGGGGGCATATTCTTTCATGACAGTGGCAGGAGAACAAGAGCATAAGTGGCATTGTGCAAGGCATTTTAAGGCCTAAGCTTGAAAGTTGTGGTGTATGAATTAATCTCAATAAAGCTGTCACTGTAAAAGAAACTGAATTTTAAAAACCATCCAATTAGAAAGTGGGGAAAGACATGAAGAGATATTTCACCAAAGAGGATGTATGGGTGACAAATAGCACCTGAAAAAATGTTCAGAATCATTAGCCATTAGGGACACAAACATAAAAATCACATTGAGCCGGCCAGTGTTGCTCAGTGGTTGAGCATCGACCCCTGAACCAAGAGGTCATTGGTTCGATTCCCAGTCAGGGCATGTGCCTGGGTTGTGGGCTGGATCCCCAGTGGGGAGCATGCAGGAGGCAGCCAATCAATGATTCTCTCATCATTGATGTTTCTGCCTCTCTCTTTCCCTCTTCCTTCCTTTCTCTGAAACCAATAAAAATATACAAAAAGTCACACTGTGATACCACAACACACCTATTAATGAATGCATAAGATTAAAAAATAGTGAAAAACAACACTGGAGAGGATGCAGAGAAATATGATCATTCATACATAGCTGGTAGACATTTAAAATGGCACAGTCACTCTGAAAAATAAGTTGACACTTTCTTTTAAAACTAAAAAATAGATTCACCACAGAATCTAGAACTTACATTCTTGGGCATTTGTCCCTCAGAAATAAAAACTTATTTCACATGGAAGCTAGTACATGAATGTTCACAGTAGCTTTATTTGTAATAGTCCCAAACTGGAAACCATTCAAATATTTTTCAATGGGTGAAAGGTTAAAAAAAAAAAACCTGTGGTTCATCCATGCTATGGGCTACAAGTCAGCAATAAAAAGGATTGAACTATTGAAACACTCTATATATAACTTCCATGAACCTCTAGGAAATGATGCTGAGTTTTAAAAATAAAACTCATAATGACACATACATACATGTTTCCACTTATGTAACATTCATGAAATGATGTAATTATAGAACTGAAGAACAGGTTCATGGTTTCGAGGGGTTAGAGATGGTGGGGATGGGGGTGGCTATAAAGCACAAAGAAGCCTTGTGGTGCAGTTAAGTGTCTTGACTATGGTGGCAGTTACGTAAAGCCATATATATGGGGTAAAATTGCACACACACGCACACACACACACACAATTGAGTACATGTATAACTGCTGAACATTGAATAAACTCTGTGGATTGTACCAATGCTTATTTCCTGGTTTTGATATTGTTAGTGTTGCAAGATGTTAACATAGGGGAGTCTGGATGAAGAGAGCAGGGAACCACTTGGCGCATTTCTCCGTAACTTCCAGTAAACTTATAACTATTTCAAAATAAAGTTTTTTAAAAACCTAAATGTATCCTTATCCAAAAATTTGCTTCTCTTTCTGAATTCTGAATTCTCTAATTTCACATCAACAAATCTGAAAGCTAGACATATGGTATAGACCTCAGCCCCAATTCCTCCTTATCCTTAACTCTCAAAATCAAAGAGGACAGAAGACGACCATGAAACAGAGAAGAGGATGAGGAGGAGGAAAAGGGAGGAGGAGGAGGAGGAGAAGGAACATCGATTAAATGCTTCTTCTCTCCAGCACTACACTTATAGCATTCCATAGCAGGTTTAATTTATTCCTCACATCAACTCCATTATTATTCCCATTTTAAAGGTAAGGTAACTGAGGGTCAGAGGAGTTAGTGGCTATGGCCAAGGTCATCCAGCAAATTAGAAGGACAGGCTTTTCACCAAGGTAGTATGACTCAGAGCCCACATGCTGTGGAATAACCAGATTCTAAATTCACCCTCTCGTTATAGGGCAGTTCAAGAGTTTATTATTCCCTACCAGGACCAGGAATTAGCACAGGAACCTGCTGACTAGTCTCCTATTGCAGACCCAAAGGGAAGGAAGCAAGGCTTGAATGGTAAACCACGCCAAAGACAATTTCCCAGGTTCCCCATGAAAATATATATTTTTTGGTCAACTTGAATATATATGTTTAGTGCTATGGATGAAATAACCAACCATCTATTTGCAAGGATTCAATACATGATAGGTGTTTGCAATGGTATATTTCGTAAAATATATTAATTTGGAAATGTTGCTATCCTCACTCCCACTTTCTGAAATAATCTCATTCAAACACTTCATACACATCTTTAACACCAGCATCTTCACAGTTTTTATCTAACACAGGTTTCCAGTGTGTATTATCTTCATTTCTAAGTTATTTGAAAAATATTGCTTTTGAATCCTTATTTTATGCTGTCCCTGAAAAGCTAAAAGATCCACTTATTTAGCATCAAGAAAATTTAGGGGTTTTTGTTTGTTTTGTTTGCTCTATAGATCAGTGGTTCTCAATACTAGCTGTCAGGTAAAATCATAGTGTATTAGAAGTAACCAAGAAACTAGATCTAATTGTTCTCCACACACACACACACACAAAAGAAATGATAATTATGTGACATGATAAAGGTGTTAGCCAACACTAGTAACCATATTGCAATACATAAATGTACAAAACCAACATGCTGTACACCTCAAACTTACACAATGTTATATGTAAATTATATTTCAGTTATTTTAAAGGGGGAAAAAATCACTTAGTAGCATTAAAAACTACCAATGCCCCAAAATAGCGATTTTACTGGCCTGCCGTGGGCATTAGGTGTGGCATTTTTTTAAGTTCCTTATGTGATTCTAAGCGCAGCCTGAGCTGAGAACTGATGCTTGTGTATAACTAGAGATTTCCACAATGTAATTCAATAGTTCTCAGTCTTTTTTTATTTAATATTTATTGATTTTTCTAGAGAGAGAAAAGGAGAGGGAGGAAGAGAAACATGGCATGAGAGCAGAATATCCATCCATCTATGCCCCCAACCAGGGATCAAGCCCACAAACTGGGCATGTGCCCTAACCAGGAACCAAACCAGCAACCTTTTGGTACCTGGGACGATGCCCGACCAACCGAGCCACACTGGCCAGGCCTAGTGGGTCTCAGTCTTGATTACAAACCCGTCCTTCCTTATCCACTGGGGATACATTCCAAGCCCCCCGATAGGTGCCTAAAACCACAGGTAATAGCAACCCTGTCAGTACCACACTTTTTCCTATATATACACCTACCTATGACAAAGCTCAATTTATAGGCACATGAAGAGATTAACATCTAATCCTCAAATGGAACCATTATAACAATAAACTGTAATAAAAGACGTGAACTCGGTCTCGCTCTCGCTCCACTCTCAGTATCTCTGGTTCTGTACTCACCCTTCTTACGACTGTGAGATGATAAAATCCCTCACTGGCAGTGAACAGCGACGTCACTCCTTTCCGGGGACTTCCGTTTAGGCGCCATGCTGTCTGGTTCCGCCCGCTGCCGTCAACCAGAGCACGTTCTGTGTCCATGTCCTCCGCCCACCAAGCTAATGCCTTGTCCATCTTCACTCAGCACCTACCACCCAGTGTGGCTACAACTTTCACAGCTGGAGGTGCAACAGCAACACTAGCACCAATTTCCGTTTCCTTCCTCACACGTGCACAAGGCCCATCTGTACCGTAGACCTTAGCAGCCTCGCCATACGATTTTTTTTTTCTTTCCTTATTAATAACTTTCACCTTTTCACGTAAAGGAAGCCCTTTCCGGCTTCTCCTCGGCATATCCGGGGCCATTAGGAAGTGAAATAAGCGCGGCTTAAACCTAAGAGCCGGACACCGCCGCCGCCATAACCCAGCTGGCTGCCACGTGACTAACGGCGTGTCTAGGGCGTGGAGACGCGGGAGACGCTGGAGAGGCTGAAGTCTCGTCCCAGGTCTCGTGAGATTTCATCACAGTGCTCAGCGTGCACCCATTTAAACCTACGAACTGCTTCTTTTTGCATCTTCCATTGACTCTGTTCAGACCCGGGTTGGCCCCGGGTGGGTGAAACCTGGGAACCGACCCACAGCCCGAGAGGGACAGCTGTGTGAGAATCTAGGAAGCTTTGTGAACCGGCTGCTGCCCGGCCTCCACCCTGCCCAGCCTCCACCCTCCCCTGCCCTAGAGCCTCAGCTGTTTGAAGTGAGGCTCCAGGGCGTTCTTAGGTCTTAAATCACCTCTGATGAACCTCCTGGGCAGCCAGAATCAAGAACCTTCCATCTTACCATTTAGGAACATTGCTTTACCAAGGAGGTTGAAAGACTGTTTGGGAAGGCGAGGAAGATGGCGGCGGAGGTAAAGGCCTGTACTCGCCGCCTCCCACAACCACATCAAAATTACAACTAAAATAGAGAACAACCATCATCTAGAACCCCCAGAAAGCTGGCTGAATGGAAGTACTACAATTGGAGAAGTAAAGAAGAAAGCACACAGACTGGTAGGAGGTGCGGAGGCGCAGATTGGGCTGGGCTGGCACCCCCGTGTGCTGACTTGTGCTGCTTTTTTAATTGGGAGGGAGATTGTCCCTGCAGAAACCACCCGTGAGGAACAAGCGGTCCCAGCCCCACACCAGACCCCCAGCCCAGGGTCCCAGAGCTGGGAAAAGAAGTCCCTATGGGCAGTAAGAACTACAGGCTGTAAAAACCAGGGCGGATTGGGGCTCAGTGACACAGAGGCTGCTGGAGACCCAGCTGTTCCTCTAAAAAGGCCGGCACCACGAACTGTACTTACAAGGTTCTGCTTCCTCTGAGCTCCAGCGCCAGGGTGAGGCTCTGGGAACACAGACACATACCAGGAGGAACTGGATTGTCTGGCATCGGGGCAGGAACTCAGGGTGGCTTTCTCCCAGATGAAGGTGCTCGCAGGGATCATTGTTCCTGTGCTGGGACCTCCCTGGTCACAGGGCTGACTGGCAGCCATTTCTGTTTGCTTCGCCCTGGTGATTCCTAAGACCCCGCCTCATATAATTTATAACCCCACCCAAGCTGTGTGCAGCAGCTTTTGCATATAAAAGGCTAAATCTCTCAACTGCAGCTGGGTCAGAGAGCCTCAAACCTATCAATAAAAAGGCCCAAGACCCAGCACCAGCACCAACCTGCCTTGCTTCACAGCTGGGCCTCGTCTGGGCACTTCCAAACTCGATACAAAGAGGAGGAATCTTCAGATTTCTCTGTAGCTCCTATTGGGTGGCCTCAGGCAGTGGCTGACTTTGCACCTCCCTGGAGACCCAAGAGCCAGTGTACCCAGTGGTCAATGTCAGACCATACCAGATTACAACTCTACACATCCATAAGCGACACACTCAAGGGGCAGTCTCAGTGAGCACCAAAGCCCCATTGAAGCAAGTCCCGCTCCATAGGGGCGTCTCCTGCATAGCAGCTTTCCCACTGTAGTCACAGCTGCTCCTTACAGCCAATTGGCCTGGAGGTCAATTCCTCCCAGGGACACCAACAGATGGGTAAGAGATTCCGTGAGGACTCAAATATAAAGTGATTCCCCTTTTTTCTTAAAGATAGATTGGGAACAGAATGCCACTTTGTTTTTGCACATATTATTAACAACCATTTCTTGAATATTTACTACAGCTAGACAATATGGTAAATGTCTACCTGATCTCACTTAACCCGAAAATTATATATAGGATATGTAATTGTTATAATAATTCCCATGTTAAGGAAACCCAGTTGCAGAGTCCACTTGCCTAAGGTTTACCTGGTGTAGGAGACAGAATTCAGACCTAGGTCATCTGCCTCTAATGCTGTACTGCCCCCTTCTGGCCCAGCCATCCTCAAGAGGTTTTCAGAAGAGGCACCAAAGAATACTCACTTCCAGTGTCCCCGTGGTGGTGAGCATGGCATCATGGACAGAGGGAAGCACCATTAGGGAGGGGGTCAATGACCTGCTCCCTTCTCCCTGCCTTTGCAGCCCAGTCAGAGCCCCCCCCCTCCCCACATTCCCTGGTTCCTCAGCTCTGTGACATCACAGGCAGCCTCCCCTCTGTTCCACCAACTGCAGGTGAGTGAAGCTCAACGATTAGACCTAAAAGTAGAAGGGGTATTTGTTCTGTACTTAAAGGGATACTGTCTCCATCACTCCTAGGCACCTTTTCTCTTTGCTCCAAAGTAAGTTAGGTAACTCTAACTTACCTTGACCCCACTGTTTCTCTCTCTGGGTCCAAGGGTCCCCACCTATGCTGAAAGACCCCTAGGGGCTCCTCCAGTGCCCAAAGAAGGCTTCCTGTTTGATCTTATTGATCTTTCTTGTTATAGTCCAAGTGCAGTGGCGTCACTGGAGACTTGAAGTTCAGAGCCCCCAGGGGGACAACCCAGGGCCCTTTTCTTTGGCTCTTGCTTCCCTCTAGAGGGGGGCACTGGCAGTGCAAGAAACACCACACCCTACCTGCCCCAGCTGGCATCAACTCAACTTTTCATCAACATCGGCATTTGTTTATTGAGCCTTTCCAATGTCCAGAAAGCTGTGCTAAGCACTTTCCATCATGATTTAATCCTCACAACCACTTCCTAGGGCAGAGACTATTATTATCTTTTCCATTTTACAAATTAGGAAACTGAGGTTTGAGGAAGTAAACTTAAATTTTATAGCTAATAAGTAGTAATAAATCTTTAAGAATGATATCCCACGGTGGGTCGGGGGGGGGCATATTGAGCAAAAAAGAAAAGAGAAGAAGTCATGGGCATGGATAACAGTGTGGTGATTGGGGTGGGGGGTGAGGCGGGAGGGAGTATAAGGGGGATAAATGGTGATGGAAAAAATGAAGTAAGAAAGAAAAAGAACTATACCTCAAAGAATGTGCTAATAACTGCTATGCTGCTCTCCCCAAGAGCCTTTGCATTTCTGAAAAGGGTTCAAAAGTTCAAAACTCTTTGCTATAAACACTCAGAGGAGAAAGTGCTGCATTAGAGGAAGAGACTTCCATCCAATATGTGAAACAACTGCTGAACTTATTTCTGGTTAAACAAGAGAACTACTGCCTCTGTGACAAAGTCTCTGAACAAAGCTAAGGGCAGATAGATAAGGAGGTTGGGGAGGTGTTGAGTGGTGGGCAGGTGGGATTTCAGAGCGAGGAGTGCTTAGGAATGGAGACTACCAGCTGGGAAAGCATAACTACTATCATGTGTCTATTACTTTCAGGAGAAGAGTCACCAAGGCAGAGTTTCATTAATGGATTATTGAGTGGGTTTAAAATAGGTTCTGGTGACTACCTATTACCATGGTTACAGAGCAATTGTCTTTACTTAGGACTGTGAGAACTTCTTTTTTATCCTCAGTTTCCCCTTTTTGGTCTTCCTTCAACCAAAGCTGCAGGAGAGATCCTCGGGGATTGTCCAGATCCCCACCACTGTCATCAACTTTTTTTAAAAAGTTCCATTTGTCCACTTACAGAGACCTTTTCTGTTTCAGCACCAACTAGCCTGATGTCTTCTTGCTTTTGTTTTGACTCATCTGTGGAATCATATGCTGAGACAGGGCTGCATAAAAGTATTTGACTCTCTGGACAACAGCCACTGAACATCTATAAGACAAACAATAATAATTTAAAGTATTTTAAGGAGAGAATCATGGTCCTAGATGTCCCAGGCATGATCAAGAAAATGCCTGGGACATCTAGGACCATGATTCCCTGGGTCTACTTTGGACAGCCAGGTTGCCTCTAGATCAGTGATGGCGAACCTTTTAAGCTCGGCGTGTCAGCATTTTGAAAAACCCTAACTTAACTCTGGTGCCGTGTCACATATAGAAATGTTTTGATATTTGCAACCATAGTAAAACAAAGATTTATATTTTTGATATTTATTTTATCTATTTAAATGCCATTTAACAAAGAAAAATCAACCAAAAGAGTTCGCGTGTCACCTCTGACACACGTGTCATAGGTTCGCCATCACTGCTCTAGATGGTATTAATCCAGAACCAGCATGAAGTGCTGGCAGTAGTTCATGCTCCCCCTGATTAGGCAAACTAAAAATTCAAAGGTATTCTAATTAGTATCCATAATTATTTGAGCTAAGGATTGTTGGTTGGTCAGTGTGCCCTAGTTGGGCTGTATACTATGTCAGCCAGGGTCAGGGACAGTGAACACCTGGAATTGTCCAGCTCCTATGGAGAGCTCCTGTCCCCAGAAGTCTGCTGGGTTGACTTCTCCCAATGCTGTGTAAGAAAACGTAGTCCACACAGGCTGTCGGGGAGTCATATGCTTGGAGTGGTCCAAGTGTTGGTCACACAGAGCAATCAGTCTTAGTCCTAGTTGGCAGTGAAGAGTCAGTCTGATATCCACATAAGAAACAAACCATGTCCAACAAGCAATCAGTATCATTGTCCATCTGCATTTATCGACCGTTCCCCTTGGGAGTTTAGAGGAAGCTTAGGAAAGTGTTGAGTACTAAGGTCTCAACACTTGTTTGTATCACTGGGCAGATTTGGACAGCTGTCCTCCTTCCATATGGAACATGAGTTCTTCCGATGTTTTTTCTGCTCACGGTAAATAAAGTGTCCTTACCTACAGGCTCCATAATCCTTAAGAACAGAGGAACTTTGGGTCCTGTTTTTATTTCCGGAGCCAATTGTTGTATCCAAGGGGCCCTAAGGTTTTTTTGATTTCCAGTTAATTATTTATGACTCTTTGAAAATGATCAGATCTATGTTGGCATATCCCATTCCAATTAATTTTATATTAATCCCCTATTTTAGGTCTGTCATTGTAAAAAGAGAGGAAAAGCCTCCCTTAAGGTGCTGGTCTGCCCTAGAATGTTCGTTGAAAATATCCTGAAGTCTAGTGACTCTCCTACTGATTCATCTTGATTTTGTTTGCAATTTTGAATCTTTGCCCAATTTACCCTTAAGAGGAAGCCTTTTGAAATAGTTTTATGTGGTGTGTTTCCTATTTTTCTTACCTTCTCAAGTCTACTTTTTAAAATGTATGCATAGGTGTGTTACTTAAATCGTCTGGTCTTTTCCATCCTGCTGCTTTTCAACATTTCCCCCATTGTTGAAGGTCAACAGTTAAGTGAACTAACTGGCACAAATATGATAGTTCAGGACAATGAGTAACAGAGTAACTAACAGAACTCTCACTTATACAGCAACTTTCTGTCTTTCTGAAATTTGGGACTATCCTAAATTTGCCCTCCATTCAACTCTCACCCAGAGTTTAAATTGAACCTCTCTGGATCTACCTTCTGGTCTAGGAGAATATTGTGCAATGTTGATTGTTCTTTTCTAAAGAAATGCACCTTGAAGAAAGTTTATTTAGGCAGTTAGGGAAAGGAACAAGAGGAGTGTGAGTGGGCGGTAGAGACAAAGCTAGGTGGAGAGAGAGAGAGAGAGAGATGCAAAGAAAGTGGTTTCAGAAGTTTTGAGTAGGAGTGAGATCTTTTTCTTTTCCTTTCTTTTTCAGGCCAGAGTATACAGCAATCCAAAAAAAAAAAAAGCCTTCTGTCGCATGCTTAGTCTTTTTGTCTTCTCTCTTCTCTAGAGCCCCTCTTAAATCTCTTATTTTTGACATTGGAAGTTTGCCATAATGGCACTGGTATTCTAAGCCATGTAGTGAAATGTTGCCATTTATTTAAGATAAGCACAGGAGAGTACATATAGTGAGACTATATATATGAAACAGTTGTTTTTCCAGGAAGCGGCAGCAAAAGGAAAGAATACACATGCACATGTCAAAAGTTTAGACATATGCGTGGTGTCTTGAATTCCTTGGCCAAGGAGAGCCTAAAAGAGGCTACACAATCAACAAACCTGGAAATCACTGACTCCAGGACATAAGCTGACTAAAGTGAGCTTCTTTCATTAATTTGACAAGGCAGAAACCGTGCCCATGAACGTTTCAAGGGATTCAAGGCAAATTTTTAGCAATTACTTTGTTTATACAAATTAATCACCTAACAGACCTCTAACCATTAGTTCTCAGGGCTTGTTCCATTCCTTCATGATAAAACACGTCCTTCCATATTCAACATACACCAGCCAGTCCAAACCAAAGCAAAACCCAGGAGGCAAGAGTTTATATGAGTAGATGAAGAAAACAAACTAATGCAAGCAGCATAACACGCATATTAAGGGCAAGCATTTTTGCTAAATGGTGCATCTTCAAAACAAAAGATTGGATTGCTTTATATAAATCCCTATTTGTTTATAAATCCTAAGAAGTTCATTAAAGAGAGCTCAATGACATGTGTCAGAGCTGAAATCATATTGAAAAATTCACTTGGCAACAGATCCAAAAGACTATTGGAGGTTGGGGCGAAATGGACCCTGGGTCTAACCTTGTTGGTCCAAGGATCCCACACAATGGGGACATCTGTATGTGTCTAGTTGGCTGGATGTATCTAGCCACAATATAGAAATTGTGCTATTTTGAATAGCTTATGTTTAAGAAGGTAAAGATTCTGTACCACTAAGAGGTCAGGGGTAAAAGAAACAGGGAAATCAGTTAGGAAGCTATTGCCATAATTTAGGCAAGAGATGATGGTGGCTTGAACCAGGATATATAGAGCAGCAGAGAAAGTGAAAAGCAAGTGCCCATGAGGAGATAACTCACATAGCGAACTGGATATTGTGAGAGACATTAACCAACACCAGGATACCAATTCCCTAAAAGGGAGTTTTGCCACAGATAGGGAAGTGGGAAAGGAAGTCCAGAGACAAAAAATAAGATAAAATAAAATAAAATAAAATAAAAGAGTTTGGGACAAAGAAAGGTACACAGAAAACAAAAGTTTGGGACTAAAACAGGCTTTATAATTCTGGACCATCCGAACTAGAAAGATCCTTGAAGAGACCATCCAGCCTAACACTCTTCTTAGTGATGAGGAGTCTGAGACAGAGACCAGCAGGGACTTACCTAAAGCCATATCGCAAGTTAGTAATAGAACCAGGACCTGAACCTACAAGAATGTGCTTCTGTCCACGTTCTGGTGGGACCTAGGCCAGCTGGAATCATTCACAGCCCATGTGCCACATGGAGGGAAATGAGATGACCACTGACTGGCACTTGTTGTGGGCCTAGCACCCCAGGGGTCACTTTTCATATATTTAACCCTTTATTTCTACAAAGCAGGCACCATGATAAAAGTGAGGCTCAAGAAGGTTAAGAAATTTACCCAGAAACAGGCCCCTAGAAAGGGGGTAGAACACAGACCTGCCTGAAAGCCGAGCATGCTCAGGTACATCTCTGCATGAGCCGCGAGTTTGCTGGAGCGGGGTCCTCCCTGGACTGTAGGCACAGGCAAAGGACTCGCATTTTTCAGCCTCGGTCTTATGTTTATTTAGGAAACAGCCCTGCTCAAGGAACTGGGCTCAAATTCAACATCGACTGATTCAACACACTGGCCCTGCAGACAACGCTGGGACCATAGAGGCTTTGACTCCTTTCCATGGGTAAGAAAACTGTGTAAGAATTGGGAGAATGCCTTAAGAGCGGGCAACCTCAGCAGACAGGTCTGGGCCTGCCAGCCATGGGGAACTACAGAAGGTGTCGGAGAGGGCCTTCAATCACAGACAATTCCCAGTGGGCACCTGGCATTCAGATACCACAACACGGCCCTCATTTTTTGTCCTCCTGCAGCATCCTCCCGAAACCTGGCCTGGAGGATCTTCTGTTCATGCTGCCGAGACTCCGACGACTCCTCTTCCACAGACGACTCCTCAATCCCCAGTCAAATCCAAGAGCAGCAACGTGGTAGGTACCAGACCAGGTGCCAGGCCTCTCTGGACCTCGTTTTGCGTATCCCCCTCCTGCTGAGATACCCTTGAATTTCTTTCAGCTTCTGTGGGATCATTTCTACCTAAGATAAGGTGGGAGTTGGGTGGCCATGTACCCAAACCAATGCACAATAGAGCTTAAAATTTTGATGCTTAGATCCGTGGACCAGCAATATCGGCATCACCTGGGAGCTTGTTAGAACTGTACTTTCAGACTCCAGTCCACACCTACTGAATCAGACCCTGCATTTTAGCATGGCCTCTGGGTAAATCTGAATGTACATTCTAGTTTTAGAAAATGCTTTCTTAAAGGTAAAAAAATTGGTTAAGATCCCTGCCCTTTGGGATCTGACTAGTTCTAACCAGCTCTGCCACAGAATTGGGCAAGTCACCTGACCTCTCACTCTCAGTATCAGTGTCCTTTCCTGCAAGATGAGCACATTCATGATGGGTTACTACTTTCCAGGATCACTGGGAGGATTAAATGAGGTGATATACTTAAGCACCTGGCACAGGGACTGCACAAAGTAGCCACTCAACAAACATCAACAAATGGAAACTCTATATGGATCTTGGCCAGGATAGGATAGGCTCTGCTGTTAAAACAAGTCTCAAAATCTCAATGGTTTACAAAATGAAAGTGTGTTTCTTGTTTATGTAATGTCTTCAGCCAGGGCTTCCGGGACACGTAGCTTCCAAGGCGGCATGTACAAGGGAAGTGGGTGAGGAGGAAGTTTGTAATGACGACCTTCTTGATGATCCAGGGCGAATGAAGGTCATAGTGGACAAGACTGGGGGGTCAAAATCACCAATTTCAGACGGAAAAGGAAAAAAAAAAAACCGAAGCTTTACTGTCAAGCTCAGGCAAAGCTAGGACTGACGGGCACGTGGTGGGCAGTGTGGGACTTGGCATCTGGCACAGTCAGGCCAAGAGAGAGTTCAATGGCCAGGGAAAATTCACATGGTATGTTTTCCCAGAAATCAGTACTGTGGTCTTTAAAATACTTCCCCTGGAAGTAGTTCCACAGTAAAAACCAAGCAGCTTTAAAATGTCATAGTGATCATTACAGAGACCCTATCACACGCAAGACACTGTCTGGGCCCTAGAATCCTAGCTGAGATAAAATGACTCCTCTACTTTTCAGAGCTTACACACTTGTAAAGTACTATTATCTGATCCCTACAATTCCTCCAAGAAGTGGACATGATTATCCAAAACGGATGTCTCACTCTGCAGATCTAGGAACAGGTGGAGGGGGGTGAAGCAATTTGCTCAAGAAATGCAGCTCCTATCTGACGGAACCATTTATTCTATCACAGAACACAGCTCAGTCTGTTGACAAAACTCTGTGGTATACTTTCAGGAATCTAGGAGCATATAAAAACAAAGCCTTATATGCAAAAATGTTCATCACAACAGTATTTTTTATTGTTTTTGTTAATCCTCACCTGAGGATATCTTTCCATTCATTTTTAGAGAGAATGGAAGGGAGGGGGAGAGACAGAGAGGAGCATAGATGTGAGAGAGGCCCCAACCAGGACTGGGGATCAAGCCTGCAACTGAAGTACATGCCCTTGACCAGAATCGAACCCAGGGCCCTTCAGTTCTTGGGCCATTGCTCTATCCCCTGAGCCAAACCAGCTACAGCACAATAGTATTTATGTACAGTCTAAACACCCAACAATAGAACATTGGTTAAATAAACCTTGAACTATCCCTAAAATAGAATATTATGCAACCATTACTTCTGAAATTTGAGTGACGTGAGAAAATGTTTATGATCTAATGTGTAAAGTAAAATGCATTCGTAATGTACAAGAAGTGGTGGACTGTAAAGACATGCATAGGAAAAGACTGGAACTGTGATCATATCTGAGGGGAGGGGTGTTCAGGGCATTTTTTTCCTATTTCATCGTCTTCAATATTTCCTAGATTTTCTATGATGGATATGCAATTACATTTATAAACAGGAAAAAAGTAAACTTTATGTTTTAAAAAGAATACACATCTTAAATCCAGCACCTGCATACGATGGGGGCACTCGGGAGACTAGAGGAGGTAGATTGCGGTGCTCCTCGTCCCATAAATAACCAGCGATGGCCCACTGCTTCGGAGCGGGCCAAATGCCTTCCCCTCCGGCATCTCCTCTGTGCCTCCCCACATGACCACATGCAATTTTCATTGCCAGGTTTGCATGCAAATGAGCTTGACCAACAGAACTCTTCTAGTAAGTACACTAGTGCAACCTCCAGCTCGCCTTTGGGACAACCCCTGATGCAGTCAGAAAAGGACTCCTGGTCTAGCAGCAGTGATTTTGAATGTGAGTTGCAAATTGGGATCTAACACTGGCCAGGAACTCCCGGGCAGAGGGGCCTTGTCCTGGTGACCAAACACCACTGATATTTGAGCTAAGTGAGGTCACAGAAGAGGCAGGATCACTCCCATCAGGGCTCTGTAGTCATATTCTAGAACATGCTGGAAAGTGGCCAAGGGGGTAAGACCTGCCTGCATGCTATTCCAAGCGAGGAATTACCCGGAGAAGATCTTGGAGGACACACAGCTTGCAAGGCTGCGTGTACACGGGAAGAGAGTGAGGAGGAAGTTTATAATGACAACCTTCATTACAAAGGTCTAGGAGGAAAGCACACACACCCATCCTCCTCTTTGAAGCCCTGTGGCACTGTCATCTATGTGTATTTTGTGTGATTGCTTAATGTCTGCTTCGGGCACCAGACAGTCAGTTCCAGGAAGCCAGGGCCCATATCAGTTTTGTTCCCCCAAACGCAGCCAGGTGCACGGCAAGTCAACAGTGCCAGGAAATGCTTAGGAAGTGAGCTTAGTCCTGAGCTCAATGGGGGTAAAAGGTCTCTGGGCTGTGGAAGGACAGAAGCCTGGTCCGGACAGTGGGCACAGTCCAGGAAGAGGAAACACAGCCACATTGCTAGGCACCAACTCTGTGCCCAGGTGAGCACACATAGCTCACAGCCTCCCTATGAGGCTGGCTGTTGAGCTAAGAACCAAGCAGCCCAGTCATTCCAGAATTCTCCTAACAGCTAAACCCTCCTTGCCAACAAAAGCTCACACAAAGTGCAATTTCTATAGATCAAAGGGGGACCCGCATTACTTGAAAGGAGGGTGGGGGGCCAGGAGCCCCACTAGCTAGCCCTCCCCTTCCTTCTCCCCTCAGCACTCCCCAGAGGGCTCCATGGAACCCAGTTTAAAAACCCGTATCTCATTGTATAGGGAGAGAACTTTCCAAAAGCCCACCAGGGCGTGGCATCATGTCAGAACCAGGACGGACCTAATTCTCCCACTTTCCAGGACCCTGCACTTGGCTAGGCCCTGTGCGGTCACTGAATGCACCAACGGAGTACAATCCTGGCTCAGACAGGATTCCAGAATCAGACAAAGAAGATT
>NW_005370558.1:1814058-1840134 GCF_000412655.1 Myotis brandtii | reverse complement strand
GGCCATCCAGCCAGGCCCAAAGCAAAGGCTTCATCAGCATGTTTTCCTTTCTTCTTTCATCTGTGAATACAGATGTTGCCCAAAGAGGTTTTCAAAAGAGAAACCTAGACCGCTACGCGCAGATTCAGTGGCCATTCCAGTCGTGCCTCATTGGGAGACCCTGAAGATTCTAGGTGGGGACCCCACGCAGGTCTCCGAGGCAGCACCACTGCAGGAGTGTCTCCAGGAGGAAGAGGGAGGCGCACAGGGGCCATGAAGACTGATTCAGAAACTCCCCACTGGAGGAGAAGATGTCAGAGCCACCCCTGTGAGCCAGCAAGTCACTCCAGCTCCTGAGAAAGCCACTGGGGGGTGGGGGGGAGCTGCCTCCAATTAAAGTCCTTGGTCACATCAAAGGACTGTGTCTCTCTTTTCCCCTCCCCCTTACCCTGGAGACTGTCTTCCAAAACGTCTTACCGTTTTGAAATACACTAACATAACATCTAGCTAACCTGAAACAAAATTTTTTAACTTTTTGGATAGCCTTTTTTTTTTTTTCATTTTGAGATCACATCAAACTTACAGAAAAGTTGCAAGAATGGTACAGGGGACTCCTATTCACCTTTTACCCGGATTTGCCCAATGGTTACATCTCCTCCGCTTGCTTCACCATTTCTTTTCTCTCTTTCCTTGGAACTTTATTCTAAACCATTTGAGTGAGTTGTGCATAGCGTATCCCTTTACCCCTAAATTCTTCAGTGTGTATTTCCCAAGAATACAGACATTCTTATATAACCACAGGACAATTAGCAAAAACAAGAAATTCAACGATGGTTTGAGCACCTGTCCAGAGGCAACCAATGGATTTCTCTCACTTCAATCAATGTTTCTTCCCCACCCCACCCCCCATCCCTTCCACTCTCTCTAAAAGTCAATGGAAAAGATATCCTCGGGTGAGGATTAACAAGAAAAAAGAAATTCAACATTGATACAATACTATTCAAATGTCACCTATTATCCCCAAAATGTCTTACAGCTACTTTTTTGCCCAGTCCAGGATCTAATCCAAGACCATCGGCTGCATGTGGTAGTCACGGCTCCTTATTCTCCTTTAACCTGGCACCTCGGTGGTGATTCCTGCCATCTACAAATGCCTTTTCCTTTGTTCAAACCCATTTTTTTCATCTTTCGTGGCTCTTTTTAAATATTCATTTACGTTTTGCAAAATTCATATTAAATTTTTTTCTAAGTACTTTATTTTTTCTGTTGCCATTGTAATTGGGGTTTTTCTTGTCATTATTACTGTAACTAGTTATTGTTTGAGGGTACAAACACTATTGAGTTAACTGTTATTTTATGTCTTGCTTCCCTTCTGAATTGTTATTGTTTGGGCTCATTTTATCATTGACTCCCTTATGGCTTACCAGGAATATTTCTATACCATCTATAGCTTCTTCCGTTTCTAATTCTTACATCTCTAATCTATCTTGTCTAATTACGATGGCTAATACCACTAGTACAATGTTAAATAGTGGAGATAGTGGATATCTGTGCTTTTTCTGTATTTTATAAGAAGTACCTCTGTCCAGAGATTGAGACAGAGATAGATATCATATTAAGAGAATATCCATTAATTTCCTTTTTTTTTCTTTGTTCTAGCATCTATGGGGAAAATCTCTCATATTTAACCAACTTTCTATTCCACAAATAAAGTCCACCTGATCATAATGTATTATTTTGATAATATGAAGACTGATTCAGTTCACTAATGCTTAGTAGTTTTGTTATCAATAGGTGATATCACTGTAATTTTCTTTTTTGCATTGTCTTTAGCAGACTTAGTTATCAATATTATATACTTGCTTCATAAAAAATGCATTTCATTAAAAATCTTGGGAGCTTTCTTTTGTTGTATATGCTCTAGAACAAATTATGTAGCATTGGAACTATCTTGTCTTTGAAAGTTTGGTCAAATTCCCCTGTAAAACCATCTGGGCCTGTTGCCTTTGGAGTGTAGTTTTTTGATGAATTTCTCTATTTCTTCTTAATTTAACAGAAAACTCTCTTAATTTCAGTGCCCCTGCCCGGGCTCTGTGACATCACAGAAAGCCTCTCTCTGCTCCAGATGAGTGAGACTTGGAGGTTAGACCTAAGGCCAGGGGGAGGGGGAGGGGTGGCCAGGGGGTAGGGGGGTTCTAAAGAGACACTGTCTCCATCACTCCTGGACACCTTTTCTCTTTGCTCCAAAGTTAGGTAACTCTCCCTCACCTTGACCCCATGGTTTCTCTCTCTGGGTCCCAGTCTCCATACCTGTGCCAGATGATCCCCATGGGCTCCTCAGCTCCAGAAGAAGCCTTCCTGCTGACCTTATTCTTCCTCTGGGGTCACTGGAGACCTGAAGTTCAGAGCCCACAGGGGACAACCTTTTCTTTGGCTCCTGCTTCCACCTAGAGGAGGGCGCTGGCAGTGCAAGAAACACTACACCCGACCGGCCCAGCCAGCATCTCTCCTACATCACCATCGTTCGCATTATTGAGCACTTGCTATGTGCCAGACATCTTTGTCACCCAAGCCTCACAGAAATGTTCTGGGGTAGGTTTTACCAACCCCATTTTACAGTTAAGAAGACTGAGGTCCGAGGAGGTTAAACTGCTCTAAATTACACAGCATGGTCCAGCAAGAATTACTAGTATAGCCCACCTCCATTTAAGTAAAAAAATTGTATGGCCTGGCCGGTGTGGTTCAGTGGTTGAGTGTTGACCTATGAACCAGGAGTTCACGGTTCAGTGCCAACTCATGGGCACATGCCCAGATTGTGGGCTCAATCCCCGGTAGGGGGTGTGCAGCCAATCAATGATTCTAATCATTGATGTTTCTCTCTCTCCCTCTCCCTTTCTCTCTGAAATCAATTTTTTAAAATACATTTTATTGATTTTTACAGAGAGGAAGGGAGAGGGATAGTGTTAGAAACATTGATGAGAAACATTGATCAGCTGCCTCCTGCACACCCCCTACTGGGGATGTGCCTGCAACCAAGTTATATGACCTTAACCGGAATCGAACCTGGGACCTTTCAGTCCACAGGCCGACGCGCTATCCACTGAGCAAAACTGGTTAGGACTCTCTGAAATCAATTTTAAAAAAAATTTTTAAGCGTGTTCTTCATTGCTCTGCTGCTCTGCCAAGCTTCAGGAGGAACCTTTCCATGTGAAAACCAGCGGCCACCAGCCTTCTGCAAAGGTGGTTCTGAGCATCTCTTCCTCTGGAGTTGACTGTATGGTGAGGCCATAGACAACACAGGCTCTGGCACCAGACAATGCTACGCTAAAATCCCACTGCTGCTCTCGGCTGTGAGACCTGGGAAAGTTCAATTTCAATACCTGGAAAATGAGACAGAGTCCTGCCTTGTAGAATGACACTGAAGTTACGTGAGCTGATAGATGCCTAAGGACCTGTCCAAGATGCTCAACGAACGCCACTGTCCTTGACACCGTGGCTGTTTTTCTTCTGTATCTTCTAAGACTGAAGTCACTGGGAAAATGAGATAAGTCCAGAATCAGGATGTTTCTATCCATCTCTGTGAGCAGGGAGTAAAACCCGTTAGTAGAAGGTAGGATGGGGATAATATTGGGCACATTGTTGTCCACAAGAGAAGGCTCGTGTCTGTTCACACGATATTGCGAGGGCACCTCCTCTGTGCCAAGCCCTGTGCTCAGTGCTGGGGCCCAGCAATTCACTGGACCCATCCCTGCCTCCTTGAGAGCGAGAATCTCTCCCCCATGTTCACTGCCATCTCCTTTACACGGTGCTGCCACCAGTAGGTCCCCAATAAACACATGCTGAGCAAACGTCTCATTCCCAAACATGACAAAGGCTTTGGAGAAGAATGAGGTGGGGAAGGAAGAGGGAGTTCTGGGGGAAGGAAGGTCTAAATAGGGTGAATTAAATAGGGTGAACAGGCCAGAGGCCTCTCTAGGAAAGGTGACCTTTAAGCAAGGTTTGAAGAAGGGAGGGACTGAGTCTCTCGGACCTCTGGGGAAGAGCACTCCAGGCCGAAGGTGGAGCCCATGCAAAGGCAGCTAGAATGGAGGGGCTAGAGGGTGAGAGGAGACAGCAGGGAGGGGTGGGGGAAGGCAATGTTAGACTGTGGACTTGGCCAGGAATAGGAGACAGGAATGAGAGCAGGCGATGGCGAGGGGCCCGGAAGAGAGAAAGGAGGTTGGAAATGAGTTAAGGATGTACAACCTTTGAACGGGGATCGTAATAGCTGAATCTTTGGAGAGATGATGCGGTCCAACCACCACCTGTTAGAGATGGGAGCCTAGGCCCAGACACAGGCATGGACTAACCCAAAGCCACACAGGGAGTGAGTGCAGAGCCAGGCTTTCCACTGGCACGACTGAGCCGCAGCGTCACGCTCCCATGGGACCAAGGCCCTGCTGGAATAGATGGGAGCCAATAAGCTACACCCAGGAAAGCAAAGGCAAAGAGGGTGAGCACTGAGCCAGCACCTAGGTCAGTGATGGCGAACCTTTTGAGCTCGGCGTGTCAGCATTTTGAAAAACCCTAACTTAACTCTGGTGCCGTGTCACATATAGAAATTTTTTGGTATTTGCAACCATAGTAAAACAAAGATTTATATTTTTGATATTTATTTTATATACTTAAATGCCATTTAACAAAGAAAAATCAACCAAAAAACCGAGTTTGCGTGTCACCTCTGACACGCGTGTCATAGGTTCGCCATCACTGACCTAGGTGCACCTGCCATCACCGTGGTCATTCACGTACAGTTAACCATTTGTTCCAAGGCGGGTACCACTATTCCCGTTTTCCAGATAGGAAAGCGAGGCTCAAAGAGATTACAGAATCAGCCCGGGAGCAGACACTAGAAAGCAGAAGGTAAATCTGACTTCTAAACTCGGGCTTCTCCGTGGGCGCTGCAGCATGCGTGTGCTGGGCTCTGCTGGCGTTTTCCAGTCTCACGTTCACTCAGGAAACAGCCCTGCCCAGAGAACTGTTTCAGACCTCCAGGTCTGCCGACTCAACAGGATGCCTCTGCAGGTAGACCATCAGAGTAGAGGCTCTGAGCCCTTTCTTGGGTAAGAGGAGGAAGGACTGGCCAGAGGTAGGCCCCTGCAGGTGAGCCTGGGCCTGCTGACCACAGGGATCTCAGGTCTGGGAGGGAGGGGTGATACCTTGGGAAAGGCTGGCCCAGTATGACACACCGCTGAACTAACAATGGGCTTCTGGGATTGGGGCTGCAGAGCCAGCCCCACCCCAGTACCCTTTCCTCTCCCCACAGCCCACCAAAACATGGGGTCAAAGTTCTTCTGTTGTTGCTGCGAAGCCAGCAAGGAGCCTCCTAACAATGCAGGAATGAACCAACAGAATCATCCACGGGCCTTCGGTAGGTTCCAGACGTGGCTGTGAGGTAGTTGGCAAGAACACCTGAGCCTCCCCAGCCACCTTTTGCTGGAACACCCTCAGATTTCTTTCAGCCTTTTGGGGGTGTAGGAGGGGAGTAATTACCTAAACCTGTGAAGATACATCCTAAAGACTATATTTATTAGATATTAAAGATCACTGGCTTTCGTGTGACATACCTGCTTGAGTTCTGCCTCAGTCACCTACTGAGCTGGAGCATGTCAGTGCATCTCTCTCTGAGCTTCAGCATCTTCCTCTGTAAAATGAAGATGATAACACACCGTCTACTTTTCGGACTGTTGGGAGGATGAAATGGGGCAACATAGATAAGTGCCTAGAATACAGCCCCACACGACGGCACTTAACAAATGGAAACTGTGTATGTGTAGTAGTCAGGACCAGCTAGGCTATGCTGATGTGACAAGTAAACTCAAAGATCTCAACTGTTTAACCCTGTTTAGGATTATTCTTAGCTCAAGCAAGCAGAATTGTATTAAGCCATGTTATGCGCGATCCCCAAATGCGATATGACCACGATTGTTTATTCATGTGTGATTCAAAGCCTTGTCCTTCACTTTCAGATCTAAACGCAAGTTCTGGCAGAAATGGTGGTCAAAAGAGGTGCCCTCACCCCAACAACACGATGATGAGGGCATGCACTGTCAGGAGACCCTGAGGGTTCTAGTCAGGAAGCAGCCCCACGCAGGTCACAGCTGCGGGAGTGACTCCGGGAGGAAAAGGGAGGCGCACAGGGACCATGAAGACTGATTCAGAAACTCCCCCAAGGAGGAGAAGACGTCGGAGCCACCCCTGTGCTGCCAGCAAGTCACTTCAGCTCCTGAGAAAGGCACTGCTGGAGGAGCTGCCTCCAATTAAAGTCCTTGGTTGCATCATAGGACTGTGTCCCTCTTTTCCCCTCTCCCAGCCCTACGTCAGCGATTCCCTTGCATATGGAGCAATTAGAACCTAGTGCCTTAAAAAGAAATGTGGCTTTATCATTCTAAAACATTTCAGTCGCTCCTAACCCACCTAGCAAGGACGCGTCTGAGAGGCCAGCTAGTGTAACGGGCGGCCATCCATGGATGCTGTAATACATGACTAGACCTTGGGGGCACAATTCTGCTCACCTGCCGTGTGACTCCATTTGGTGCTCAGGACCACAGTGAGCAGTGGGCAGGTTGTGCAAAAATCGGATGTGCAACTAGCAGCCCTAGAGTGATAGTGCAGTTACACGGAGCTATTTGCTACAGCACAGAGCATGCAAACCTGAGTACCATGCAGGGGATCCCGAAGGCCTTTCATTTTAGCCAGGGCGCCAGGCACAGAAGCAGATCGCTTCATCGTCATAGAACAACTCGGAGAGCAAAAAGATGAGGGGGAGCATTCTGCAACCAACTCGGGGATCCAGGGAAGGCTTTCTGGAAGAGATGGTGCTTGAGTTTCCTGAGGGTTGAAAAGGGAATTGGCCAACTGAAGAGGAGGGTGAATCATACCCCAGGAGGAGGGAACGAAATAAGCAAAGTTGGGAAACAGAATGCACAGCCTGGGGGAGGTATGAGAACAGTGAACTTCAATGTGCGGAATCACTGAAATGAAAACCTGAGCCAGAGTGTGGTGGGACGTGCGGGGCGGCGCAGTGAGAGCCTACTATCCAGGGAAAGGGAGCTGACTCTATTCTGAAGGTACTGGGGAGCCACAGATGAGCTTTAAGCCACAAAATAACATTGCCAGATTTCTGACTCTTGCAATGTGAACATGGTGAGTGAAGAGGACATCTCATCAAATTAGCACTCCCTGGTCCTGCCCCCACCCCAGAAAAGAGAGGAATTTTAAAAGATGCTGCAATTTTAAGGAAGGAGTGTGAGTAATAATAGCAATGCATAAAGTCTGGTATATTGCTTATTCTTTTAAGTGCTTTATAAAGATCAACTTAGTATAATAACACAACAGTGTTAGTACTATTGCTACCCTGATTTTACAAATTAGGAAACTGAGTCAGAGAGCTTAGAAAGTCTCTTAAGGTTATAATAATAGTAAATGGCAGAGCTGAGACTTGAACCCAGGAAGCCTGACTTCAGAATCTATACTTTTAACCAACCAGTTAGGCTGCCCTTCACAATGATGATAGAATGCCATTCAGTTGTTCTCTGGGCTCCAAACGTATCGCTCATTGCCTGCTTTTCAAAAACTAAAGCTGATCCCTTTAAATCTTTGTCTGTTCAGACCGGCGTGGTTCAGTGGTTGAGTGTTGACCTATAAACCAGGAGGTCATGGTTCTATCCCCCGGTCAGGACACATGCCTGGGGTTGCAGATTCACAGCCTGGAATAACAAAAATTGGAGGTTGAGGGCTCACCTTGGAGAAGGAGTCCTGGTTTTAAAAAGTTGTGGTTTTTTTTTCTGTTAAAATCCCCGAAGGGTTATAAACTGCAAGTCAGGGCTAACCAGAAACAGACCAGGTTTCACAGGACTAAAACCCAGAGTCAAATCTTTCCCAACCCCACTTTTCTCAGAAGCAAAGTAATTCCTCTCTGAAGGAATATCCAGAGTCTTGCATAACTCTTCATTAAAAAAAAAAAATCTAGCATTCAATCAAAAATTACCAGGAACACCAGAAGATAACATCCACTGACCAAAAAGCAACAGAATCAGATCTACAGAAGAACCAGATCCTGGAGATAGAGGACGTGGACTTTAAAATCTTGAAGAAAACCAGTGAAGATAGATAATTCAGCTGAGAACTGTAAACAATTTTTTAAAGTCAATTAGAAAATTAGGATTAAGTACCACAATAGCTGAAACTAAGAAATAATTTGAAAGGATTAACAATCAAACACTAATGAGGGCAAGAGTAGATAATATAGGCTGAATCATGAGGAACCAAAAGAAGGGAAAACACAGTCTGGGAAGATACAGTGAAAAGGTCTTAACACACATACGAGAGAGAAGAGGGTAGAAGCTTTGACGAAAGATATTGTGTCACAGATTTAAGATGTGCTATGAACCCCAAGTAGGATAAATACAAAGAAATCTGCCTAGCTAGCGTGGCTCAGTGGTTGAGCATCGACCTACAAACCAGGAGGTCACGGTTCCATTCCCGGTCAGGGCACATGCCCAGGTTGTGGGCACGATCCCCCTGTGTGGGGTGTGCAGGAGGTAGCCAATCAATGATTCTCTGTCATCACTGATGTTTCTATCTCTCTCTCCCTCTCCCTTCCTCTCTGAAATCAATAAAAATGTATTTTTTTAAAAAAATAAGGTTTGGCCTGACATAAGAGCATTAAAAACAAAAAGAAAGATTTGACTTTATTCACATAAATATACCCCACGGTGCTGGAGTGACTGAGGTCTGATGTAGACTGAATAAACATAAACTGTTAATAGCCTACTACATCAACAAACACATACATTGGGCACCTACCATATACAAGACAGTGAGAGATTTAAGAAAAATAGCAACCATTTATTGAGCTCTTTCTCAAGCTTGCAACTCAAAGCTGCAAGCACTTGACATTTTTTTATGTCATGTGATCTTCACAATAACCTGCCAGGTAGGTACTCCTATCCCCATTCCACACGGGAGGAGTGAGACCTAAGGGTGGGGAGAACTCAGATTGGAATCAGTGTGACTCTAGAACCCAAGCACCCACTTCAGACACTGTCCCACCTTCCCCATCGCCAAGGCTGCCATGAACACAGGGCCTTCAAACTTAGGGTGCACGTTCATTTGTGGAACCTGATCTTCCCAGCAGCCCTGTGAAGTGGGCAAGACAGAGATGACAGAATTTCCTCAATGAGAAAGCTGAGCATGTACCTCGTGGGCACAGCTGAACGCCCCACCCGGCAGGGGAGACCGTTAGAAACGGAGGAAAGGCAGGGAAGGACACGCAAGGACCCTTTAAGCCCTAACATGGGAAAACTGCTGTTTTGTCATTTTCCACACATTTTTATTGTTATTATACTTACCAGGATTTTATGCTTGGATGATAAGTACGGGCTTCTACTGATCACATTCACAGCCCACACTTCCTCTGTGGCAGGTGACAAAGAGAGTAATAATCACCTTCATGAATAATTCTCATTGAGCAAAGCTGCCCTAAAAGCTGGCTAAAGAGAAATGCCTAACACAGCCATTTCCAAGGGCTGCTCTACACACGATTTCTCTCCTCTGGCCCAGAGAAAGCAAGAGTTAGACTCATCTCTTGCACGGCAAGTCACCCATGTTATTACATTTCATGTTCACCAGATCCATCTATAAAGGAGGGAAATGACACTCGGGGAGGTTGTGACCTAGCCAAGGTCACGCCGCTAGGAAGCAGCCGATCTGGAATGAGAATCCAGGTCTCCTGCTAGCGAGGCCAGTGTTCTGTCCAAAGGTGCATCGGGTCTGGGACACCTCATCCATATGGGGCTCTAGAGCAGCGGTTGCCAACCGGTGGTCCGCGGACCACTGGTGGTCCGTGAGGTCCGAAAGGTTGGTGGCCACTGCTCTAGAACCTTTCTACATGTACATAAAGGCAAAGAAGTCAGACAGACAAAGGGCCATAATGGAGAAAAAAAAAAAGGACATTTCCAGAACTTTGGCTTTGGAGGGGCCATTAAGAGTTATGGAATCTACCCTTTACATAGATGGGTAAACTGAGGACCAGCCAAAAGTTACACAGCTAGAAGTGGCAGTTCAGGACCAGAACCCAGGTCTGTACCAACCGCATCATTTCATCTCACAAAAAACTACTTGCAAAAGCTACTATGGAGATGACAAAGCAATTACCCCTTAGCAGGACCAGGCCATTCACAAAAGATCAAGTGTGGTATTTTTCCTTGAGGAACTTATAGTCTAGCTAGGAAAATATGCATGTGCACAGGAAAATAGAATCAATAAAATAAAACATCAGTAAAGGCAGCAGCTACATCAAGAATTTAAAAGGAGGCAAACAGTAGCAGGCATGGCTGTGTTGGAAAGCTTCCTAAAAGTGGGGTAAGAAAGGCGGGGCTTTGAAGCATGCATAGGAGCCAACAGCTACTATGGCATAGGTATGTCAGTCCAGCAAAACGTTTCAACTTATGAAACTTTTTACTTCGTGGGAGGTGAGGCCAAACTGCAAATGAAGGCTCAGCTCTTCATGGGACCCACGAGTGACAGTGGATGCTTCCTCCAGGACAGGGCCAGGGCCAGGAAACCGGGCGTTGCTCTCCACCTGCAGCATAAAACCACAGCCACAAGCACACAGGCCTTTGAGCGAAATAAGTCCTCAAAACGGGACTTCTCCAAATAGCCCCACTAGCAGTTACGTGCTGTTTCTTTGTTTCCTCTGTCTCCTGGTAGCCTGTGTACTGGCAGACAACAAGCAGAGGTACCACTGTTTTTCCTTAAATACAGGAGAAAACTTAAAGAAGGAGAACATTCAAAGAATCGACTTCTTTTTTTCAGATTGGGAAGAGGCAGCCTTGTCATCCTAGAGGCCCGAGGCAGGGCCACACAGAGCAGCATCCTCCCAGGGCCTCTGTTTCCCCATCTGACGTGAGAGGGTGGAGATGGGGGCATCATCAGAGACCAAATGTTGATGGTCGTCTTCACATTTGCTGGGCTGTTCAGACAGTGAACGGGATGGCAGAGCGACCCTTCCCTCCAGGCCCACAGTTCCAAGCATCCCGGAGAGTAGCTTGCAGGTGGGAGCAGCTGAAAAGGCCTGGAGTCACCAGGGGATGTCAACAGTCACTTCTGTGCAGGGTCCTGGAGTGAGCACGACACCCCATTGCTGATGTGACACACCCTTCAGAGTGTCCCCAGATGCTTCTCTCCTCGCCTAGGGCTCACCATGGGCCACCTTGGGCTCCTGAGGCCTCCCTGACTTCTCGCCTTCAGTCCTGGAGGAGGATGAGTACCTTTGTGCCTAGGTCACCTGGCCAGGAACGGGCAGCACCCCGTGCCCAGGATGTGGGCTTCTATGAGTTGGCAGGGGCACGGAACCCTTGGAGAGTCTGTGTGTCGTGTCCCCACTGCCTGGGGGAGCTGGGAGGTCACCAGGAGCCGGATGTAGTACCCGCCAAACACTGCCAGAAGCTGCTGGGCCATTTCCTGGAAGAGGCAGGGAAGCAGAGTGAGGGCCACGAAGACACAGCTCGTGCACGTGGGGAAGCCAAGCGGTCCTCACACCCCTGGGCCGGCAGGGATGCTCCCTGGGAAGAACCTGGCCAGGCCCTCGTCTGGGGCTCTTGGAAAATGCATGGTCTGGTCTGGAACCCCAGCTCTGCAACTGCAGCCTCAGTTTCCTTATCTCTGAAGTGGGTAACCTAACTGCTGACAGGCGATTAGAATATACACACAAAAACAACGGAGCCTCAAAGTGCTAGAGAATTTAGCCCTGATTTATCCCAGCCAATCACATACACTCACACTGCTTCCAGTTTCCAATGTCTATGAGCCTGTAAAATGCATGAGGTCAAGGAAACACACTGAAGAAAATCACGAGTGAATGGGGGTGGACAGGAACAGAATACCCTCTGGCTTCGGCCCTTGGCTTTGCCACATTCTCCCTTGCTCTGTGACCTTGCGCACATCAGCTGACTTCTTAGAAGTCATCCATCGGGGAAGAAAAATTAATCCATACCTCAGAAAGCATGCTAAAGAATTTTATGCATGATAAAACAAAAAGCTGTCGAAATGTAAGAGGTCATTATAACTATTTCTCCGTCTTTCACAGGCACGGATTTCCTACTGAAATACGACGCCTGGCTCATGCTAAGACGTGGGCATCGATTATATTTTTTCTCGCTAAGTTATAAGGGCAGCTACTTCACAAACATGTGCATACACACTGAGATTTGATATTCTCAGCAGGAAATTGTACTACTATTGATTTGAATGAATTTGAAAATATAATTTAAAGACCCATCACATTTAATAGACTATTTCACATAAACCGAGACATGCATGCCACAATAGAGTACGTGATATTATCCATCTTTCGTGTGCTTTTAAAAAAAAGTCCATGGGGCCCGACTGGTGTGGCTCAGTGGTTGAGTGTCAACCTATGAACCAGGAGGTCACAGTTCGATTCCCGGTAAGGGCACATGCCTGGGTTGCAGGCTTGATCCCAAGTATGGGGCGTGCAGGAGGCAGCCAATGATTCTCTCTCATCATTCATGTTTCTATCTCTCTCTCCCTCTCCCTTCCTCTCAAATCAATAAAAATATATTTTTTAAAATAACTATTTTTAAAAAGACCATGAGGTTCAAGTAAAGAGATTAATATATTTATCTTTTTCTTTCCTAATGGTCCTATTTGCAAGCCCCCCACTTCCCTGCACACACCATGCCTGAGCTCACTCCTCACTGCATGTCTCCCAGACAGTGGGTGTATCCTCATAGTGAGAAGAGGACAGCATGAGCCACAAACACAGTATCAGATTTCTGGTCTACCAGCACTGGTCAAACCCAGCAGACAGCTTAGCAAGACCAACAGAACTCTTGGGCTGGAGCAACTGGAATTCAACAGAGATGAATATAAGATTTAATTTTTTTTTAAATGTTTTTGTTAATCCTCACCAGAGGATATTTTTCCATTGATTTTTAGAGAGAGTGGAAGGGAGGGGGAGAGGCAGAGAGAGAGAAACATTGATGTGAGAGAGATACATCGGTTGGTTACTTCCCACACGCACCCAACCAGGACTGGGGATGGAGCCTACAACCAAGGTGGGTGCCCTTGACTGGAATCAAACTCAGGACCCTTCAGTCCGAGGGCTGATGCTCTATCCAGTGAGCAACACCGGCTAAGATTTAAATATCTAACTGCAAAACATGTAGATAGATTGGTAAAAAGATTTAAAAATGATCCAAATATTCATCAACACGTTCAGGATTAGGATAGTTGTCGGCAAACTGCGGCTTGCGAGCCACATGCGGCTCTTTGGCCCCTTGAGTGTGGCTCTTACACAAAATACCACGTGCAGGCACGCACGTACAGTGCGATTGAAACTTCGTGGCCCATGCACAGAAGTCGGTATTTTGTGGAAGAGCCACACTCAAGGGGCCAAAGAGCCGCAGTTTGCCGACCACTGTTATAGGCAATCTATGATCCATCAACACACAACTACACATCCAGTGAAACTGCCAAAAAGAATGTCCAAGATATTAAAAATGGGGGAGAAACCCAGTGAGTAACAAATAACTCCTATAAACTATTTTCTGAAGTGCTGGGGGTGAGGAAAAAAATATTCAAAACTAGTAGGCTAGACCTGTATGGTCTCTACCAACTGAGGAAAGCCATATTCCTCGGAATGTACAACTTGAGGTCCCCACTCGGAGTCTATGCAAATATCCCAGGGGAGAAGGTGGCCCATCTGCCCCGGGGGGCCCATTACCTCCGGCTCAGCCTCCGGAACGAGCTGGTGAAGCTCAGACTGCATGAGTGGCCACTCTGTGGGACGGGAACTGCTGGGCAGGAGGGGAGCTTCCTCCAGCAGGTTCTCAGGCCCCTCCGCCATCGTCGTGGGGCTCACCCCAGTCTCCATGACAACGCAGAGCTGGCTCAACCTGCGTCTCAGCAAGGACTGCAAAGGAAACAGAGGGAGCCCGGGTGGTGTCCCAAGTTGGGTGGCACGTGGGAGGTCAAGGCACTGCCTGAGCTGCAGATCACAGAGAATGGATGGGCCTTCTACAGACTCAGACGCCGGGAGAAGGTGGAACTGAGCCACATTGGAGAGACCAGGTCATTCCCCACAAAAGCACGGTCCTTCAGAGCTTCTAAAGCACTTTTCCTTATACTCACATTTGCTCCTCAAAGCAGCCTGGGAAAACTTTCCCTGTACGTTGCAGATGAGCAAACTGAAACTCAAAGGCCTTGCCCAAAGCCATACAGGAACCAATGGGCCAGGATCAGGGCTAACCCACAATCCTATCTTCAAGACCGACCATAGGGCCCAGGGAAAGGCTGACTCCAGGGCTCAGAGACAGGAGGGCCAGGTCCCAAACTGGGAGTCACCAAGTGGCTCCATGACCACCCGAGAGCGACAGGATTTCTCAGAGCCTCGGTTTCCTCATCTGTGGAATCAGAGCAAGAGTTCCCTGATCTTGTTTATAAACGGTGGGCAGGCATTTTGAACAAGTGAAAGCCGCCCAAATGCATGGTACTTTCCTCTACCAGGATCCTCATTATTATTATTAACATTCATTATTATTATATTATAAATAAACATATGCTCACTATAGGAAATGTGGAAAATGCCAATAGTTAAAAAAGGAGATTACTTACCATGTGCTTAGTTACAAAGACTTCATTCCCTCAGTAAAACCACCACTGATTTGACACAGGTGTCCTTCCTTCTAAGTAACTTCTCCGTAGACATTTCCCAACATGGAGGTAAGGCAAACTCTACAATCTGGTCTCCTGGTTTATTTTGTCTGTTTGTTTTTCATTTAAGGTATCTTACCTCTTGGCTAGTCTTCATTTCTCGAACATGTTCAGACAAAAACTGCACACAGTTCTCCAGGTCAAAGTAGACAAACCAGAGCTGGGGAAAGAAGAAGCTGTGAGCCCTGGGGCTCAAAGTCAGCCTGACCTTGAACCCTCCATCCCTGAGATGGTCTTCTGTCTCCTGCCGCCTTGCTGGAGGCCCACTGGATGTATCCTGGCCTCTGGCGGGAACATGCCACTCTGCTCTCTCCCAGAGTCCCCACGCAGGAGCAAGTCTCCTTCGTATAGAAAACTGGCTCCGTGTGTACACCTGCCCAAAAGGCTGCAGCCCCACCTCTCACAGTCACTAAGCATCTGATAGACTCCAAGCCACCCTGGACATCACGTATCCATCCAGGGCTACTGCCTTCATCTTCAGGGGCCCTTCGGTCTGGAATCCAACATGCAAATGAATGAAACCCTTCAGAGCTGTCACTCCCACTACCCACGGTCAGGTCAGAGGTAATCAACGTGGTTGTTCTGGGGGGAGGGGAGCAGGGGACGAAGTCCTCTCACCTCACCATTACCCCCCCTTCCGCCACAGCCTCAACAGTCCCCAGGAAGCCAGATTAAACTCAGCCAGGCCGAAATCCTCCATGTTCACACATCACATCATCTTGCCAGCTCCACACCTGCCGTACTTCACCCACGTTCTGCAAGAAGCTGGTAGCCCATGTCTCACACCTCCAACCACTGACCCCTTCCTCTGACCCCTGACCTCCCTCCTCCCAGTGACCGACCTATGAGACCCACGGTCACACCCCTCTTGCCAACTAATCTCTCCCACTGCCTCATCCTCAAGGAACATTTTTTTAAGTTAATTTCTTTTCTTTTTCCTTATGAAATTTTACAAACATATGCAAAAGTTGAGCAAATGATGTCATTAACTTCCAGCTACTCAGCATCTTGGTTCAACAATTATCACTTCATGGCTACTCTTGTTTCATCTCCACCCCAACCCATCACTCACCCCAGACACCTCCATCCCCCACCCCACCCTGCCCCACCCCAATGATTTAAAAAAAACACCAAGATATGTATCACCTCATCCCAAGATACTACTTTGAAAATGAAAGAACCCAATTATTTTTAAAGATGTGTCTGTTCATGGGTCATTCATCCATCTATGCCTCCAACTAACACTTGCCAAGTCACCCCATGTGCCAATCCATAAAGAGGACTCAGAGACAAATGAGGCTGAAAGGACCCCTGGTTCAAGGAAATGTCAGTCTCCATGTCATATCTGAACTGCCAGACACCTTACAATGCCATCGAGTTCACCCCCAGGTGTCAGTCAAGATCCCCTTACACTCTACAGATCCCATAAATGGTCTAGTCCAGCCGTGGGCAAACTACGGCCCGCGGGCCGGATCCGTCCTGTTTGAAATGAATAAAACTAAAAAAAAAAAGACCGTACCCTTTTATGTAATGATGTTTACTTTGAATTTATATTAGTTCACACAAACACTCCATCCATGCTTTTGTTCGGCCCTCCGGTCCAGTTTAAGAACCCATTGTGGCCCTCGAGTCAAAAAGTTTGCCCACCTCTGCTCTACACCATCTCAGGCTCCCTAAACACAAGGATTTGTGTGTGTCTAGAGCAGTGCCTGGCACACACTAGGCTCTCAGTAAATATTTGCAGGATGAACAGGTGATGCGCACAAGGAGATTCTTCCCAGGTCCCCGCCACCCGCCCACCTTGTGCTCCCACCGGGCAAGGGGCAGATGCAGTGCTAAATAGATTTAGCAATCCCACCTGGGGAGCCCAGCCAGGACCCACTGGGTGACCTCATACTAGTCACTTACGCTCTCCCCACTGTCCTTGGGCAAAGAAAACAACCGGGCCAGGAGGACAATGCCTTCAGGATCTGACCTGCCTCTCCCGGGGCCTTGCATGTGCTTGGCACAGAGGAGGCCCCACGGTTTGCTGAATAAATGCTGAATGAGTGAGGCTTGGACTGTCCCTGAGCTTCCCTTCCAGCCTGCCCCGTGGAGGTTCCAGGCTGCTGGGTACCACCCAGAGAAGAGTCTCCAGGAAGGAACACTGGCGCAGGGAGGAAGGGAAGGGCTGCCTACACTGTCTTATTAGCAGACCGGGCAGACACTGTGCAGACTGGGAGAACCTGGGGCCACCTCTCCCCATCAGCCCAAAAGTGGGCCGTCAAGGAGAGGTCTCTCGGAGACACGCACCTGAATCACGCTCTGGCAGCCCTCCACCGTGTCCGTCACGCCCAGCAGCACCCGGTGTTGCAGCAGGGCTCCGTTGGCAGCCGCCAGCCTGAGGTCTGTGTTGGTGTTGGCCTGTAAGACAAACACCAGCCCTGTGGCCAGACCTCCACGCTGCCAGGGAGCCCTCGGGCACCAGAAATGACCACACCTCACCCCACCCCTAGACACCATGGACAGTCCTCTTCTTCGAGACACATCCACGTCCTCTCTATCAAATGGGATTGTGGAGCTGCTGAGACAATCCAATAGTGTCAGGCAGAGTTGAAGGCCAGCTCTGCTACTTCCGGGCTGTGGGGCCCTGGACAGGTTATGTCCCTTCCCTGAGTCTTGCTTTCTTCAGGCATGGAGAACAAAGAAAAAGACCGTCTCTGTCTCCTAGGAATGTGCTGAGATTGAATTGAGTTTGTGTGTGTGAAGCACTTAAGCCAGTGCCTGGGACACAGTCAGGTGCCACAGGTATTTGCAGGAGGAGGGGAGATGGAGGGGGAGAGAGAATGAAGGAGGGATGGAGGGGGAATGGTGGGGGATGGAGGAGAGTTGGAAGGGGCTGACGGGGGAAAGAATGGGGGTGGGGGACTAGTCAGTAAAGCACCTACTCCGTCTATAAGGCACCTACTTTCCGAAGCATCTAGCACAGTGCCTGGCCCTCAGTGGAGCGTGGGTGCCCTCTGCAACTCTGTCTCCTTTTCCCACCCAAACCAATGACAGAATAGATTTAGTTGACAAAGTAGAAGCTAAGCAGGCTAGGGAGACGGGAGAAGGGTGTCAGGGTCCACAGTGCTGGTTTGGGGAAGAGACCCCCCCATTCAGGGCTTCAGATGCCATTAGAAAGCAGCTCAAGGACAATGGTTCCCAAAGGAGCGGGACCCCCTTAGGAAGCTTTCGGAAATGCGAGAAGACTCTTTCTGCTGCCACAGGAATGGATGGCAAAGCTGGCCCTTAGGCACAAGGGCCAGGGATGCTAACTGCGTGCCTCCCACTGAGGCCATGCCCCATGAGAGACAATCCCACACAGAAGAATCGTCTCCTGGCCAACCTGGACTAAAAATGTCCTCTGGGTGAAAGTTCTACTCATCGTTCTCTGGCTGGCCAACCTAACTCCACTTTACATTTAAACCCAAAGTGGGTTTGTTTTCAAACAGGTTTAAAATACAGCGAATTTTCCAGGAATGCCACTACTATGAAAATCAAGGAGTGATTGTGTTTTGCCTAGAATGTTTGCAAGGCTGGTGTTAACTGAAACCCTTTCAGAAACCTGCATCACCTGACTCCACCTCTCACTACCTGCATCATTTTGGACAAATTACTCACTATGTCTCTGCCTCCATCTCCTCATCTCCAAATTGGAGACACTAACTCCCTGTCATAGCAAGGATTATAATAAGGATGAAATGAGTTCATCCACACAGAACCCTGGGAAGAATAAACACTCGATTCATGCAGGTAATGATATCATTACAATGATAATACTGAATTGAGAACACAGTGTTTTCCACTGCACCACGCTGGCTGCAACAAATATTTTTAGGACCTTCCCACATGCCCTCGCAACATGCATTATTCTGTATGGGATACATGGCAGGGGCTTACCTGCCTTCCCCACAGACCTTCCGATTTTGAGAAAGGATCTTCATGCCCCAAACAAGGGGAAGCAGGCGGTATATACAAAGTGCGGAGGCTCTCAAGGGTATGTCTCTGCCTCCATCTCCTCATCTCCAAATTGGAGACACTAACTCCCTGTCATAGCAAGGATTATAATAAGGATGAAATGAGTTCATCCACACAGAACCCTGGGAAGAATAAACACTCGATGCATGTCAGGTAATGATATCATTACGATGATGATACTGAATTGAGAACACAGTGTTTTCCACTGTGCCACGCTGGCCGCCACAAATATTTTTAGGACCTTCCCACATGCCCTCGCAACGTGCATTATTCTGTATGGGATACACGGCAGGGGCTTACCTGCCTTCCCCACACACCTTCCGATTTTGAGAAAGGATATTCATGCCCCAAACAAGGGGAAGCAGGCAGTATATACAAAGTGCGGAGGCTCTCAAGGACGCTACGTAATGCAGGTCGGCCACTAACAGTAAGATGACAATGGTCAGGAAGAGGGATATGCATGGTCATGAGTGACAAGGAGATTGACAACAGAGCACAGAGCCAGCACCAACCCAGCTCCCTCAACCCTCGGCCTCAGGCACCTCGTCCTCGGTAATCCCCTCCTCACTCAGAGCCCTCCTGAGCATGGGGGGAGGAGGTGACAGGACTCAGTAACCTCTAAGTGCCACACAAATACGGCTTTCTGTGCCCTCTCTCACCTCCCAGACTCTCAAAAGAGAGCTTGTTTCCAGAGAAACAACCCACAGGGATCCGACAGGAAAGACAGAGAGGATTTAATCACATGTGTGACTTAATTTCTTTGAGTCACTGGGCACAGGGGCCAGTGTGAATTTCAAGGTTACAGCAATTTACTGAAGCGGATGAAAGGAAAAACTCTGACTGGGGATCCTCCTGCCCGCACAGCCCTCCAGAGGGGACGTGGCTGGGGTCCCCAGACATCTCACCTTCCTCTGGTGTCTCTCAAAGATGAGCATGAGAGTCAGCGTCAGGCTCAGCGCGGCCAGGGTCACCTTTGTGAATGAGATGGGGAATCAGAGGTCTCGGGTTTTAAACCCCCGCTCCGCCACTCACAGTGGGACCGGGCCAAGTTACCTAACTCTGACCACCCACTTACTGCCTAGTACAGCCGTGGGCAAACTAACGCCGGGAGGGAGCAATCTCTTTGTGAATGAGATGGGGAATCAGAGGTCTCGGGTTTTGAACCCCCGCTCCGCCACTCACAGTGGGATCGGGCCAAGTTACCTAACTCTGACCACCCACTCACTGCCTAGTAAGTAGCTGCTGAGTTAAATGAGACGTGATTGACAACAGAGCACAGAGCCAGCACCAACCCAGCTCCCTCAACCCTCGGCCTCAGGCACCTCGTCCTCGGTAATCCCCTCCTCACTCAGAGCCCTCCTGAGCATGGGGGGAGGAGGTGACAGGACTCAGTAACCTCTAAGTGCCACACAAATACGGCTTTCTGTGCCCTCTCTCACCTCCCAGACTCTCAAAAGAGAGCTTGTTTCCAGAGAAACAACCCACAGGGATCCGACAGGAAAGACAGAGAGGATTTAATCACATGTGTGACTTAATTTCTTTGAGTCACTGGGCACAGGGGCCAGTGTGAATTTCAAGGTTACAGCAATTTACTGAAGCGGATGAAAGGAAAAACTCTGACTGGGGATCCTCCTGCCCGCACAGCCCTCCAGAGGGGACGTGGCTGGGGTCCCCAGACATCTCACCTTCCTCTGGTGTCTCTCAAAGATGAGCATGAGAGTCAGCGTCAGGCTCAGCGCGGCCAGGGTCACCAGCAGCACGCCCGCCCAGTGGTTCCCCAGGGCAAACATCTGGCTGGTGGAGTAGATGTTGGCCCACACCACCACATAGAAAACCTGCGGGAAGTGGGGCAAGAGCAAGGTCAGGAATGCCAATCCTCTAGAGAGGCAGCTCCACTCAAGGGGACACACTTCTGCCACCTCCTTGGATGCACAGAGCTCCCAGGGCCCGTGAGAGACTGATGGCGGCCTGTGAGAATGAGCCCTTGTTCCTTGATCATAAGTGAAGGTAGGAAAATGGGGTGAGACTAGTTACTCCAAATCCCTGCTTGCACTGATTTTAAATAAAGCAGAAAAGGGCAGGGGGCTTGGGAGGGAGAGAAATTTGAGGTAGAAACCCACCGTGATCCTTCAATAGCTATGTGGCCTGGACAAGTTATAACAACGCTCTGAGCCTCAGTTTCCTCATCTGTAAAATGGGGATAATACTAACTTCACAGGGTGGATATAGGGATTAAGAAGATAACATATGTTAACAGCATAACACTTGTTAGAAAGTTAATAAAAGCCAGTTGCCATCCCTTTTCCTTCCTGAGAAGCAGGACATAGGGGTTAAGAGTGGTATTTGACCATTTTCCATAGAGGAGCAACAAGTTGCAGTGATTAAGAGGAGTTGAACCAGAGTGCCTGGGTTCAAATACTGGCTATGTCATATATATGTACGCATGTGTGTGTTTGTATATATGTACCAGCACCAACCCAGCTCCCTCAACCCTCGGCCTCAGGCACCTCATCCTCGGTAATACCCTCCTCGCTCAGAGCCCTCCTGAGCATGGGGGGAGGAGGTGACGGGACTCAGTAACCTTTAAGTGCCACACAAATACTGGCCTTCTGTGCCCTCTCTCACCTCCCAGACTCTCAAAAGAGAGCTTGTTTCCAGAGAAACAACCCACAGGGATCCGACAGGAAAGACAGAGAGGATTTAATCACATGTGTGACTTAATTTCTTTGAGTCACTGGGCACAGGGGCCAGTGTGAATTTCAAGGTTACAGCAATTTACTGAAGCGGATGAAAGGAAAAACTCTGACTGGGGATCCTCCTGCCCGCACAGCCCTCCAGAGGGGACGTGGCTGGGGTCCCCGGACATCTCACCTTCCTCTGGTGTCTCTCGAAGATGAGCATGAGAGTCAGCGTCAGGCTCAGCGCAGCCAGGGTCACGAGCAGCACGCCCGCCCAGTGGTTCCCCAGGGCAAACATCTGGCTGGTGGAGTAGATGTTGGCCCACACCACCACATAGAAAACCTGCGGGAAGTGGGGCAAGAGCAAGGTCAGGAATGCCAATCCTCTAGAGAGGCAGCTCCACTCAAGGGGACACACTTCTGCCACCTCCTTGGATGCACAGAGCTCCCAGGGCCCGTGAGAGACTGATGGCGGCCTGTGAGAATGAGCCCTTGTTCCTTGATCATAAGTGAAGGTAGGAAAATGGGGTGAGACTAGTTACTCCAAATCCCTGCTTGCACTGATTTTAAATAAAGCAGAAAAGGGCAGGGGGCTTGGGAGGGAGAGGGAGGTCACGGTTCGATTCCTGGTCAGGGCACGTGTCCGGGTCGCAGACTCAATCCCCAGTGTGGGGCGTGCAGGAAGCAGCCGATCAATGATTCTCTCTCACCAGTGATGTTTCTACCCTCTCTGCCTCTCCCTTCCTCTCTCTGAAATCAATAAAAAAGTTTTTTTTTTTAAAAAGGAAAACAGAATTTAACCAGGGAAGGTGCTGTGTAGGAACACAGCAGGACAGTATGTAAACTGTCCATGGGTGAAGAAAACCCCATCTGAAGATAACTGTTTAAGAAAAATGTTCTCAACAAAGGCTGGAAGGGAACGGGGGAAGATAAACTAGCTGTTGTGCTGATGTGGGCTTAGTACTATCGATTTGGAAAGTTTCCCTTTAAGGGTAACAAAATGTTGTTTTTCACAATAATGCAATTCCGTTTAAAGACGTGAACTCTAAAATCTGCAGGGTAAAATTAGCAGAGTACCTTCCCCATCCATAACTGAGCCTCCCTGGGAAGCGCAGGGAAAGGCTCCCATGCTGGGGGAGAACACCGCAGCTGGGGTACTTAATGATGACAGCAACAGCTACAATTTATTGAACATTTACTCTGTGCCAGAGACAGTGCCGTGTTCCTCAGGCATTATTTCACTTAATCATCACAAAAACCCTATGTAACAGGTATTAATGTTGCCCTCACGATGATGACACTGTGGCTCAGAGAGGTTAAGTCACCTGTCCCAAGTCACACAGGCAGTAGGAGAGCTCGATCTGCATCCAGAGCTATGGATCTGTGATGCCTAGACCTCGAGTCACTATGCTTAAAGGTACTGCATTCTCAGCTAATGAGTCCTATAACGTTTCCTCTCCTAAAATGCCCTTCCCCCGTCTACCCAGCAAACTCCTACTTTTCCTCAAGATCCCAGATCAAGTAGCTGCTCCTCTGTGAAGCTTTTACAACCACTGCCCACACACCAGGCAGGTTTCTCATTTTCTCCTGTGCAGGCCGTCTTCCATGCCTTACACAGTCCTCTCATGCAGCATTAATATCAGACTGTCGGGTTCACCCGACATATGTCCACCTCCCCACTGGGCTCTGGGAGCAGTGTGAGCCCAGGCACTGGGGCCTATTCACCTCTCCCGTGTTTAGTGCCCAGCTACGGGCCTGGCAGAGTGGGTATCCAAAATGCACGTCTGTTAAGTGAAATAATGCAGAAGAGAGGACAGTTCTAACACATCTCCCTTCTCTCCCTTACCATATCAAGAATATGCTGCATGTTTAATGAAATATTTTGTAAATAACTAGATGAAAGGATCGATGGACAGACACGCCGAGCTCAAAAGGTTCGCCATCACTGGCCATGAAAGGATCGATGGATAGATGGATGGATGGATGGAAGGAAAAACAGTAAGGATGTAATCAAATCAGCCCTCACCTGAATGCCCCAGGTTTGCAGCTGCTGTTCTGCGGCTCCCAGATCAAAGGAGATGGGTGCACAGGTATTGTCGATCCGGAGAACCGTAAGGACCTGGCCATTGCGGAGATCTGAAAGCAGACAGGAGCTTCACCTGGCTGAGCAATCACTACTACTGTGGATGAACTTGTCACCTCCTCTGGCCACTAGAGCCTTCCCATGGCAAGGATGGACAGGTGGCTGTTCTCAACTCCCTACAGAAGAACTGGAGTTGACAGGAAAGCCCCGAGGAGGCAGGACTGGGGGCTGGAGGATGGAGGCCATTAGGACACAATGGGAGACCATGTAGGGAAGAACCTCCCCAAAATGAAAGCTGTCCACACAGAATGGGAGGTAGTGAGCTCCCCATCACAAGAGATGTTTCAACAGAGACAACAATAAACTACAGTGAGGAGATGATGGAGTAGACATTCATTCAAGCACTGCTCAACTCCTGCATTCCCAATGGGTGCAGAGGCTCAGATAACCAACTGTGGTAGGCAGAACAATGGGCCCCAGAGATCCCCACCCCACTCCCCAGAATCTGTGCATGTGTTATGTACACGGCAAAGGAGAATTAAGGTTGCAGATGGACTTAACGTTGCTAATCAGCTGACTGTAAATTGGGTGACTGGCCTGGATTATCTGGGTGGACCCAATATAACTACAAGGATCCCGAAAAGTGGAAGAGGGAGACAAAAGAGTCAGGAGGGATGTGACTGGAAGAAAGGCACAGAGAGACAGAGCACTGCTGGCTTTGAAGATGGGGGAAGGGGTCATGAGCCAAGGAATGTGGGCAGCCTTAGCAGCTGGGAAAGCCAAGGAACCAGCTTCTCCCCTGAGCCTCCTGAGGGAATGCAGCTCTGCTGACACGGTGAGGACGTCCACTGACTGAGGCCAAAGGCAGACTTCTAACCCGCAGAACCCGGAGAGGTAACCTATGTTCTGCAAGCCACTATGCCAGCGGTAATTCATTATAGCAACTGTAGAAGGCGCACATGGACTTACTGGCAGCCCCTCCCAGTGTGAAAATCTGAGCGCAACTTTTGGCTCCAAGTGTAACTTAAGTTGCCCCTCAGTATCTACGGGGGATTGGTTCCAGGACCCCTCACAGATACCAAAACCTGCCGATGTTCAAGTCTCTTACATGAAATGGTGTACAGTTGGCCTTCCCCATCCGCAAACTCCCAACCACGGATTGAAAACAGCACAGGTATTTATTGAGAAAAATCAGCATGTCCGTGGGGCCACACAGTTCAAACCCGTGTGTCCAAGGGTCAACTGTATTTGTTTTCACTCCCACACCAGAAAGGATTTAAGGTGGCACTCTAAAAATAAATTTTAAAAAGATAAAATTATAAAATTAGATTTAAAAATAAGCAAATGAGCGAGCCCTGGCCGGATGGCTCAATTGGTTGGACCATAATCCCATGCCCCAAAAAAGTTGCAGGTTCAGTTCCCAGTCAGGGCACATGCCCAGGTTCCGGGTTCAATCTCTGGTCAGGGCACATGTAGGAGGCAACTGATCAATGCTTCTCTCTCTCTCTCTCTTCCTCTCTCTCCCTTCTTCTCTCTCTAAAAATCAATAAAAACATATCCTAGGGTGAGGATTAAAAAATAATAATAATAACACCATGGTTGGTTTGGTTTGGTTCAGTGGTTAGAGCGTCAGCCCAAGAACCAAAGGGTCCCGGGTTCAATTCCTGGTCAAGGGCACGTACCTCGGTTGCAGGTTCATCTTGCCCTGGTTGGGGTGCATGCAGGAGGCAATCAATCAAAGTGTTTCTCTCACATCTATGTTTCTCTCTCTGTGTTTCTCTCTTTCTCTTTCTCTCTCTCTCTCTCTTTCTCTCTCTCTCCCTCCCTCTCTCTCCTGCCCTCCCTCCCATCCTCTTCCCACCCTCCTACTCTTTCTAAAGTCAATGAAAAAAATATCCTCGGGGATGAGGATTAAAAATAATAATAATAAGCAAATGAGAAAAACTAGGCAAAAAGAAAATAAGGATAGAACAATAAAGTAAAATAAGGATAAAATAGAATAATAAAGTAAAATAAGAATAGCTTCTGGGATGTGAGCCTTTACTATGTACCAGGCTTCAAGTCATGATTTCATTTACTCCTCCAAGGGCCCTTAAGAGGTGGACAAGGAAAAGAAAAGGAGCCTTTGAAAGACGAACAAAGGAACTTGACCAATGTTACCAGAGGAAGTGAAAGTAAGAAAGAGAAGGAGGAGGAGAAAAGGTAATACACAAAATGCAGGCACGCATGCTGGATGGGGCCCCGACTAGCTCCCCGTTCCACCACACAGCATGGAATGGGGAACCCACGGAGGCTTGGACTCCACACAGAGAATGGGAACTGCTCCCCTGGCAGGCGCTTTGCCACTGAACAAATGTTTGCCCAAGCAATGCAAACACTCCCCGAGGTTTCTCTGTCTGCCTTCCGAACAGGAGTTCCAGATTCTTGGCAATCATCTCCTTCATCTGTTCCTTAAAGTGAAAATAGCAATTCCTCCACTTAGAAAGGCTTGTTTGCACACCTAGATTAGGGGGAAAGATCTGAAAAGCTACCAAAGAAGTGTGTGAGCGAGTGTATATG
>NW_005370558.1:1811034-1814020 GCF_000412655.1 Myotis brandtii | reverse complement strand
TCCTACAAAATAAGAACTGGCTTGCCAAAAATCAGTGAAGTAATGTCTTCAAAGTTTTGAAGAAAAATTATTTCATTCCGTTTCATTCCACTGTTGTGTATGTGCAAATTGCTTTCCTAATAACAGTAGTAAAAAAAGGAACCCTTGTGCCCTCTGGCCCTTGCCTCAGCAGACACGTGCTTGTCACCAGTCGTGATTTCAAACTGCTGCCTTTTTGGAAACCCACAAAATGCTGATTCCATTCAAAAGTAATGCACATCTTTCTGATAGTTGTAAATGTTTCTCCTTATTAGATAATGTATGTATTGAAGTCATTAGGAATATAGTGCTCTCAAAAAGAGAAGCGAGGACAGAACTAGAATCCAGCATCTTTCGGGGGAATGAGGACACATTTGTAATTCCTTAACTAATTAAGAATTTAAAGATAAAGATAAAAAAAAAAGAGAAGTTAGGACAGAACTAGAATCCAGCATCTTTTATTGCACTGGAAAGACAAATGGAATCTTTTGGAAGATGTGGCAGGAAAAGTACTTTGGAAAGTATACAATCAAGATATCTCATGGCATTAACCAAAGAGATCAACCAATGAACTCATATGCATATATGCATAACCCAAGGACACAGACAGTGGGTGGTGAAGGTTTGGGGAGGGGTGGGAGAGGGAAATGGGGGGAAAAGGGGATATATATAATATTTTCAACAATAAAGATTTATTTTTAAAAAAGATATCTCATGGAATATTAAAAGAAAAATCTTTAAAGATAAATAAAGATCTCTTTGGATGCCATATAAAGAATGAATAGCAGCCTGGCCAGTTGAGCATCGACCTATGAACCAGGAGATCACAGTTGATTCTCAGTCAGGGCACATGTGCCAGGGTTGCGGACTCAATCCCCAGTCGGGGACGTGCAAGAGGCAACCGATCGATGATCCTCTCTCATCATTGATGTATCTATCTCTCTCCCTCCCTCTCTGAAATCAATAAAAATATATATTTTTTTAGATAAATAAAAATAAAGAATGGATAGAAGAGGCAAGATGGGGATGAGATCAGCTAGGAAGCTACAGCAAAAATCCAAGCAGAGGGTGATGGTGGCCTGATCTAAGGAGGTAGTGACAGAGAGAATGAATAGAGATGACAGACACTGGCCTGGGAACAAATCCCCAAATGCCCACCCTCATCTAAAGGCACTTCTGTGTCCCTCCACTGCCCTCCCTCCATACTCAGGATCCTGGGGAGAGTAGTGGGGCGGGGGTCGGAGTCAGAGGGGGAGGAATTGAGGTCATGGCCTTACCTTGCCCCCAGCCAGGAGGGCTCCCCACCGGCAGGGCACTCCAGCCAGGAGAGGAGGTGGGCAAGGGGCCGGCGGCCCCGCCAGGGCCCATCTGCGGCTCACAGGCCATAGCAGAGAACCAGCGGGGTCTACTTCCCCTTCTCAGCGCTATGGTTCATTCTGGAACAGCCAGCTCAGCTTCACTCGCCTTCAGAAAACAGCAAAGAAAGAACTTCAGGCCGGGACCTGAGCAGGCTGGGCTCCCCAGCCAAAGTCATCACAAGGCCAGGGAGAGGCAACTGGAGTCTCCCCTTGCCTTTGGTCTCTCCCCTCACGCTGAGAAACATTCTCAGGGGGAGTGAGGAGAACTAAAACCCTTCCACACCGCGACTGAGAACTTCCCTTCCGGCCTCGGGTCTGCTCCAGCTCGGACGCATCAGGGAGTCTGGGAACTCAGGAGCTGCCGGGGCCCCCTCCCAGGCATGTGGGATTTCCATTCCCTTACTAAGGGCAGCACAGGTACATTCATCATGGGGAGACTTGTTCATACGAAGGATCTCAAAGAGTTCCCCAGAGACATTGCAAAATACAAATGATAAAGAAAATCAGGATGGGGGGGCCGGGGGGGGTGTTTTAAAGTTATGATCATGAAGAATAAAAATACCCAGATATTCTGGTGCACAAATTTTTGTGCACCGGGCCTCTAGTGAAGAATAAAAATACCCAGATATTCTGGCAATCAGGGTCCCTAGCAGAGGTTTAGGTTCAAGAACATGAACCCCAGGGTCAGACTATCCAGTCTAAAGGTCAGTTCTACAACCCACAGGTTAGGTAAACTTGGGTAAGTGGTTTAACCTCAAAGAGCTTCAGCTTCCCTATATTTAAACAGTGGTACCTTCCTCACAGGGTTGCTGCAAAGAATCGATAGGATGATAGAAATAAAGGACGTTTAACAGCATATGGAACAAAGGTCACATGCCATAAATACTCTCTCTGGTTGTAGCTGTGGTGAGGTTTGACACAGTTGCCATGCCTGATCTAAGAATTTGGTTTTGAGCTTCCAGGAGGCCAAAGAGAGAATGGAAATGCTGTCAGTTAAATAGTTCCTGCTACCAATACAGGGGGAAAAACAAACAAAACCCTGAGAGTGAGGGAGCAATGCATCCTCTTGGCACTTAGCACTGAAAGACCTTGGAAATGTTTCCGAAGCCTCGGGAGCCAGGTCAGGTGCGTGCATCGGGCGTGACCCGTAGCCACTTCATCAACAAAAGCAGAAATAGGTCTTTCCTTGATGCCAACGTGCAGTCTCTATAGTGCCATACACTCTGGGTGGAACCTGCACACCTTATCTGTGGTGTGTCCACCTGGGGCCTAAGACTCATCCCTCACCACGGAAAATCATGCCTAAGTTCCTGGGATGACACACCAGCCCTGCCTATTAAAAAAAAAAACAAAAAACCCTAAAATTGTCTTTTGCTGCCATGGTTCTCAACACTGGTGAAGCCAGGAAGTGTCTGGTCAGCACACATCTGCTTGATTCCAAGCTGGCCCAAGGTGCCCGCCACTGCTCAGTTCCCCTAAAAATGAGAACCTGACTCCCACTCCCTCACCACCTTCCAACCCTCTCAGTCCTTTAAAAAGGACCAGATGCGCCGAAACCGGTTTGGCTCAGTGGATAGAGCATCGGCCTGCGGACTGAAGGGTCCCAGGTT
>NW_005370558.1:1807892-1811020 GCF_000412655.1 Myotis brandtii | reverse complement strand
GCTCGACCCCTACATTGCCAAATGCCTCCTCAATTTCATATTGTAGAGGAGGGTGCTGAATCAAAGATTTGATTCGGGCATAAGACCAGTAGGGAATGTGCTAGGGGGAGGAAATGAAACATGAGAAACTTACTGAATGTGTTGGGGGGAGAGACTGCGGCCTGGAAAAGGTTAACGATTGTGTCAAGGGCAGGGACCATGGGAGAGAAAAATTGCTAATTATCTCGCTAGAAAAGCAATGTGTTATGATTGAACCCAGACAGGTATGACCCTACTCATAAATTTTATGTAAACTTTCTCTCTCTTCAGTACCAGGAACGGCTAATGAACTGCTTTGTAGTTAGTTTTTTCTTTTTCTTCTAACACTGTGTAGTTGGCAATAAAAGATCTTGCTGCACCCTTGGTCGGGGCCACATGCTGCAAACCTTCCCAGAGGGGGAAGGTGCGGGCTGTGGTCAGCTGGCTAGCTTAATAAAGGCTCTTAAATTTAAATTCTGAGTCGGTGGTCTATCTCGCTGAGCCAACCCACAACCCCTCTCTGTAAAAAATCAATAAAATATATTTTTTTTAAAAAGAAAGAAAAAAAAAAAAGGACCAGATGCATAATTTGTGGAGCCCAGTGCAAAATAGAAATGTGGGCCCCTTGTTAAAAAATGATGAAGAATTTCAAGATAGTGACAGCAGAGCCTTCAGCCAAGTGGGGGCCTTACTCAGTGGGGGCCCTGTGTGACTGAGCAGACTGCATGCACCTGAGCCAGCCCTGACTTTAAGCTTCGAAAGACCACACGGGAGCCCCTTCCACGGACCAAGAATATGCAAAAATGAGCCTCAACTGCCCTGCATCAGGCTCCGAGGCAAGAGGGCAATAAACTATTGGGAAAAGAGGAGGGCTTCCGTGCCAAAGGGCATGGACGAGAAGCCCCACTCAGCCACTCGCATGCTCTGTGATGTTCACTGTCAAGGTACTTAACTAACTCCCTGAGCCGTCCTCATCTGTGAAACGGGCTCATGGAGGCCTACCTGGCGTAACTGCTGTGGGGAGAACAGAAAGAAATGCAAGCGTAACATCCAATACCCTGCACCAATCAGGCCCCTTTCCTCAAAGGTTTTTCACAGGAGAGAAAATTGAGGGTCAAAGATGTGAAGAGACCTGCCCAGAGACCTGCCCCAGCCAGAAGCTGTGGAGCCGGCAGGTGAGCCCAGGCCATCTGGCTCCAGAGTTCAAGTCCATAACTCCCATGCCCCTGAGCCTCAGGACCCAGGTCTGGGTATCTCTGAGCCTGCTCCTTACACCACCTTTAAAAAAAAAAGAAAGAAAGGAGTGGGTCGAGGAGGTCTGCAAGGTGTGATCTAGCAACAAATTCCAGCCTGCACCTGAGATGCCGCACTCTGGGAGGGCAGGGACCATCACCCCTCACCTGGCCCACAGCAGGTACTCCCAAACATTGTTGAGCATTTACCAGTCAGTCCTATCACCCCTTACTTCCTTCCTCTTACCTTGTACCCCCAAGAGACATGAAAGCAATTAACAACCCAAGGATGTCCGCCCTGCACTTGGCAATCCCTGAAGCCCTTTCCTGCCTCACCTGCTCACCTCCTAGGGCCACCAGGAAAGCATAGTCCTTAGATCCATTTCCCACTGAAGGCTATTTAGCGCAAAAGCTAAAAGTAACCGGTGCCGCTGAAGCCCTTTCCTGCCTCACCTGCTCACCTCCTAGGCCCACCAGGAAAGCATAGTCATCCATTTCCCACTGAAGGCTATTTAGCGCAAAGGCTAAAAGTAACCAGTTGTGCCACCACTTCCCACCTGTGTGCCCTTGAGCAAGTTACTTAACTTCTCTCTGCCCCCTCTTTGCATGCAAATGGAGATAATAATAGTAACTCAGTTGCTTAAGCTTAAAGAGTCCCTCCAAGTAAATCACTCAAAGCAGGGCTAGGCAAAGAGGAATCACTGAAGGATGATAGCTGTTATTTTTACTCCAGAGACATTCCCTAATAAATAGTGCCAGGCACAGTGCTTTGTGCTTTCTCCACTATAAAACCAGAAATAACCTTGTAAGTCCCTCTTCTTCTCTCCCAACGGGGGATCACCATCTGAGGGAAAAGACAAACTCAGAGAAAGAGAAAGAAGAAAGTCTATGACCACACAAAGCAGTCAGCGGGAGTGGGCAGCAGCACCTCGAGGCCGTGGGAAGGCTCGGCAAAGGTGGAGGTGAGGGAGGTACTGCCAAGAAGGGGAGAGGTACAGATCAGGTGCAGAGGACAGGAGGGGTGCTGGCAAGACTGGTCACGGGCGGACATTGACCCTTTACCTACCAGAGTGCGCTGAGCTCAGGACCCTGCCCAGGGCTGCACCAGTCCCATGGGGAACATGGGAGGAAGAGACAAGCATGGGGTGGAGGGGGAACCGGGGGTGAGCAGAGTTCTGGGGCTCCTGCAAATAACTGGCCATCCATCCCCCACCCAGCTTCTCCAAGTTTCCTTAGTTGCCTTTGCTGACTCTGCATGTAACCAGAACTCCCAGTTATCCATCTTTTTTAGCGAGGTGGCAAGTCCCTGCAAAGGCAGATGACCTAAGTCCTGCTGAACAAAGGTCTCCATTTCTGCAAACACTGAGTGCCCAGCCTCCCCAGGAACCAGATGCCTCACTGAGATTTGGGGGGGAGCGGGAGAAGTGGGGGGGTTCGGAGAGAAAGAAAGATGCCAGGTTTTACTAGTCAGGTTTTGTTTTGGTTAAACTGCAAAGTCCCAAGAAACCCCCAGAGGACCTGTCCCAGACGTTTTGAGATGACAAAGCCTTGAGAAACAATGGGCCCAAGTTCTCCACTTTACAGATGAGAAAATTAAGACCCAAAAATGAAAGTGAACTATCCAAGGTCAGGGAGCCAATCGGGGCCGGGGCCAACACGGAACCGGGCCCATTCAGCGAATGCTGGGGACGACCCCCTGGCCTGGCCCTGGCCTTGGGCAGCTGTGTCTGGCCCCAGTCCCTGCCCTCAAGTCCTGCTCTGGGTCTGCTGTCTCGGGGTCTCCCTCACCCCAGAAATCAGCCCCGAGGGCCACCGGTTCCCGGGATCCGCCCGAGAGCAGCTCCCACGCCCAGGACGCGGGGGAAGGGGCCCCAGTGC